>NC_056749.1:231786310-231831310 GCF_019279795.1 Protopterus annectens
AGGGAACTTTAGATCAACCATGTATTGAAAAGCAATGTTTTCTAATAATTTTCTAATTGCACTTCAAAATCAGTCATCTCTCGAGGCAAAAGAGAAGTCTGCTTAAGAGACAAATAGTGAAGTTCAGCATCATTATCTCAGATGATGAAATTCTCAAGGATGGGATAGAAAGCTAACAGTTCTGCCTCCCTCCGTGTTTGAATGGGGAGAATTTTTTTTTTTTTTTTTTTTGTAACTGAATCCATAGTTAGAAACTGAATTATTTGCTCCAGAAACATTTTATTACAAACTGAAAAATTCTTTATGTTTTCTAAGTTATCTGCAAAACAGACTGCTCTTCCTTAGTGGTTTCCACCCTCTGAGAAAAGGAATGCAGAGCACTGCAAGGGAATTCTGTCACTCTGTATTAAAGAAAAGCTGGTTTACAGGAGCAAAGTAATTTATGAGCAAATTTGAGGGTTATACAGAAAGAGTGATAGAATGACAAATACTGCTGAATGTTTTAAGCATAGCGACATATTAATGAAATCTCTGATAGGATGTGTAATAAAACTGAGCATAACAACTTACTGAACTTGTTGAAGATGTGTTGGGTAATTTTGTTGCATTTTAACACGTTTTATTTATTTTATTTACTTTACAATGGAGTCCTGGGGAGGAAAGCTCCAACAAGGTTAAACAAGTAATAAAGTAATTAGACAAACACAACAACAAAATGTTACAAAGTATACAAAATTTCTAAAATGTGTAGTATACAGTGAAATAAGAGATGTACTAACAAAAGAAATAATAGTATAAAATGATTTTACAGGGCAATCAAAGGTAATATATTTACATAGTCTACACAAGTGAACTTCAAATGTATTCAGGAACATTCATGAAAGAGACTGAGAAATTTTGTTGCACTGGGTTTCTAAGGAAATAAGTTAAACAATTCTGAATTAAGTGTAGTGGAAAATGATGGCTACTGCAAAGTGTGTTCTGAACTGAAGCTTATGTGGTGTTGGTCTGAGAAAACTTAAAAGTGCAAGATGGGTTTATAAGTAACATTGTATGGTGTAAAACAGTTGAAAGAAGTGCTTTACAAGTACAAACCCATTAACATTTTTACATTATTTGGGTTACCCTGTGCCTATAAAAAAAACAGAAAGGTGCAAAACTGGCCTATAGAGAAGAGACAGTGAAAGAAAGAGTGAAGCATAGTGGACAAAAATCACTTACAACCAGTGGGAATTTACACAGAGCAAGTAATGCAGAGAAATTAAAGTTCTGAGCCATTTATAGAAGCTGCTTCTTGTAGTCTGTGGTACTTGGTTTGATTCCTTTCACCTCTGTTTGCATACTGTGTAATTCTGAGCAAGTCATTTAACTGTGGTCCCTGGTCACCCTGAGAAGGAACACTTCCGAATAGTGGGGTTACCCAGTTAACAAATGAATAATAACCCACTCCTGAATCTTTTCAATATCAGCATTTCAACTAGCTTTGTGCTAGAAGTATAGAGAAAAGCTGGGGTCATCCTCCTTTTTGATGGTGATCCTGGCAATTATAGACTGATAAGCTGTACCAAACTAATAGATTGCATCATTATGGCACTCATAAACAAAGATAACAGCACCTTACAGACCCCTGACATGTATAATTTTAAGTTTGCAAAGAGGGATCCTGCGATTCCCGCCTGTGTAACCTAGCAGAATTCTCTGGAGGCACTGGATGACGGGAAAAACAGTATAAACAGCATACCTTGACCTGGCCAAAGTCATTCATATCTTTCCTTACTTGGGTATTATAAACATAGTAATCAAACTAAATGCATCCTGCTGGATAACAAACTGGTTTACAGAGACAACCTATCAAAATAGGACTGAGAGCACTCCCTCTTCTAAAAGGTTTGTTATTAGTGGTGTGCCCAGGGCTCAATATCATTCCTAGTTTGTAATTATCTTAAGTCAAAGCTGATGTTGAGTGACTTTGGGTCAGTAAATTTGCAAATGATTGGCAACTTGGAGCTATCATCAGCTCTCTTGAGGTCCTCTAGATCATTCCAGAGGGACTAATATATGAAAACAAATAGTGCTAGAACCATGATTTAATCCTAAATGCTAAAAAATATAGCATCTTGACTCTTGGACAACATGATTACCCATGTACCAATGACATTTCTTCCTCAAACATCAATATAGGACCTGGACATTGTTTTAAGACACTGAATTCTCCTTTGACCACATACCTCTCAACATCTTAAAGTAAGAAATATTGACAAAGCTATAAATAATGGGGGGACAAAGGCTCAAAAATAGGGACAATTATTAAATATTGCTCTTACAAACTTAGAAAGTTGATAGAATAAAAGGTTTTACATGAGCATGAATTTTCTGTAAGGTAGAAAGTCTGAATCTCAAATGTCTATCATTATTTTCTGATTTCACTCCTCATAAATTCACCAATGATTTGCTAGCAAACCACAGTTTTATGAGAAACAGGACAAAAATATGGACATTCTGTGAATCTCTGTACAGTTGGGAGGTATATTTGATCATCATACATCTCCTGTCGTCATAGACTCCTTTTCCTTAGGCAAGCTGTTTACCAAATGTATATCTTCTAGGTGCAAGGATAAAACAATGTTATCATCCCTTTGTACTCCCCCCGATTAGGTTCATAATGGAATATAATGCCCCCCCAGCATGTACCTGTTCAAATATATGATTCAATGTGATAACCCTAATGTTTCCTCACTAAGAATATCAAGGGACTGTGTTGCATGACTTACAAAGAATGCTTTAAAGCTCTTTTTCTCTTTTCCATCTGATACAGACTCCTGTGTGATGGCATCTGCTCAGCCTACAAGGTTTCACATGACCCTGTCTCGTATGACCTCTGATGTGTTTGTAAAATACCACAAATACCCATACAAGGGACTTCAACCTCTAATATAACATAAACAGATCCTGTTGGCTGACTAGATAGATCTACCAAAGCCATTCTCTCCCGGTAAAAGATTTCCCCTTCATATTAAATACAATACTTTCCTAATCTCTTCAAACAAAATCTAAATGACTAACTATATATAGTCTGGATGTCTGGCCCTATAATCCCTTCTGGAAAGGAATAACAAGCAGTGGGATTGCAGTGGCTAGGCTCCTAATGTGCTACCTGCTTACCTGACCACTAATAATCTATGAATGTATGAACATATGCAATGTTTATTTACTAACATTTTGCTGGCTAGGTTAGCTTTATTACTCATAGCCTGTTTTCATTGAAGACTTGAGACAATATTCATACTGGCTAGTGATAATTTGGCTAGTGCATTGGGAAATGTCATTACTGTGTTGTTTTCTTTTTAATTGTATTTTTGCAGTACTGAATAAATGCAAATGACAACAGGTAGCACACTCACCTTTGGTATAGAAGGCTGTGGGTTCTATTCCCACACCAGGTAAATCAATGTCTGATAATGTAGTTCGGTATAAAGGGGATGCTGCACTCATGAGTGTGTTGTCTTTTGGATTACCTGGTTAACTGATGATAAATAAATGCATGTTTTGTCAGTAACAAGCACAGAATATGTTTTACACCACTCTGATCTACTGCCAACAAAGGCAGATGGGACCTTATTTTAATGTCTCATTGATAGGACGGCAACACCCCAATTTACAGTGTCAGTGTGAAAAAATGTAAACAGGCATATAGTGTGGGAAAAGAGCCTATGGCCCTCTGACCTTCTATCATCAAAGACAAGTGTGCTAACTATTAAGCGAAGGGACAGTAAGAGCTCAGGAAGCATCAAGGAGGACAGGAGAGTAAGAACTGCGTATAATGTGATATTGTTCAGGACAGATGCCTTTGTGGAAAACGAATCCCCTGCCTACATGGAAAAGGAGGAATAAAGACTGCAGGCTTAGCAGTAACTTGAGCTACACTACATAGGAACTGTGGCATGGTATCACTTGTACTCAGCATGGTTTACAACAGACATGAGAGGAAAAGATTTGAGGTGGCAATGAGTACTTGATATGGAATACAATCCAGTAAAAGGAGGAAGAAAGAAAAGGAACAACACACTGAGGAGCTTAGCTCAGAATGTGAAAGCTGAAGCCGAGAATCCTTAATGAATGGTTAAAATATGTCGCAAATCAGATGCAGAAAAGGAAGATGACAGCTATGGTATACTGTCAAACAAAGGTAAAACTGCAGAAAAATGGCAGCCTTAATCTTCTGTCAGTTACGTGGGACATGCACACATCCAGACTGCACTCAAATGAAAGTAAAGATACCACCAAAGAAATAGGACATCTTGACCTAATCCTCTCTTAACGAAGTAATATCAACAGTGATGAGAAAGAGGATCAGTGGATATCGGTGATCTTGCCATGGTTTCCATCAGAATGTCAAATATACTTTAGGAAACTGCCACAGGAGGAATTCAGAGCAGTGGAAGGCCTGAATCAACACATCAAACAAAACTTGATGAAAAACTTACACCTCAGTACTAACCCT
Source organism: Protopterus annectens (assembly GCF_019279795.1). Lineage (NCBI taxonomy): Eukaryota > Metazoa > Chordata > Ceratodontiformes > Protopteridae > Protopterus > Protopterus annectens. Next base: position 231,790,812 of record NC_056749.1, read on the forward strand.
CTCTGCAACTGCAAAGACCCCCCCCCCCCTTGAAGACCAACTTTTCCATATGTAAGTGACCCGTTGAAGCCTTTAATGCATACACTATACTCTCACCTGAAATTTACTTTTTGTATATATTGTAAATGGTACTACTTCTGAGTATCTTATTGTTCTACATAATTGTTTTTGTACTTCATTGTTTCTCTTATCTTGTATGCCAGTTTTATTGTTATCTAAAGCGTGTATGTACACTGTTATTTCTTTGGAGCTTTTCTCCCCAGGACTCCACTGAAAAAGGACACATGATGTCCAGTTGGCCTTATCCTGGTAAAATAGATGTTAAATAAATAAGAAGTTAGTACTGTAGTAAGAAAATATGGCTTAAACTATGATAAGGTTGTGAGACATCTAAAAAAGGAATGCATAGCGACATGTTTGGAATAAAGCAGAGAAGAAGAAAAAACTATAAGAAGACAAAAAAAAAAAAAAAACAGCCATCAGAATTTATACTGCATGGTAGAGCAACCTTGTAGGAGATGGCCAGAGTATGGAGGAATGAGCAAAATAAATTTGCAGTATTGTTGCTAGCATTTTTTTCATTTATTAATATCCGCGGTTGTGGTGCTGCGGTAGCGTTGTCGCCTCACAGTAAGACGCTGACCGGTTCAACTCTCAGCTAGAGCGTCTTCTGCGTGGAGACATGCATGAATGGGCATACCTTTGTTGAAGGTTGTGAGTCAGGGCTGGTAACTCGGCACATAAAAATTAACTACCAATCATTAGCGGACCGGAGTTCCGCTGTGGCGACCCCTAACCGGGAAAAGCCGAAAGACACAACAAGACTGGAATCAAGTAAAGAAGTTGTATTTATATTGACTATAAAAGATATTTCTTCTTGTGGATGAAATAACTGCAATTCTGAAGCTATTGCACTCTGGCCCAACAGACCAGCTGCATCAAGTTGTTGTTGTTGTGTCTTTCGGCTTATCCACAGCGGAACTCCGGTCCGCTAATGTTTGGTAGTGGATTTTTACGTGCAGAGATACCAGCCCTGACGCACAACCTTCAACGAAGGAACACCCATTCACACATGCCTCCACACAGAAGACAGTCTAGCTGAGAATTGAACGCAACAACATCCAGTACAAATGCTTAATGCTGCTCTAAAATATCCTGTAAGTTAAAACAAAATGAACTATTCAAACATTTGAAATAGTTCAAAGTGTGATACAAGTTGATAGTCTTCTTGTTAGCAAATAGTCCCCAAATGTTATTTATTTATTTATTGGACATTTGTTTACCGGGGTGGCCTGACTGGGTCTACAGAACCATTTTCAGCAGAGGCCCGGGGAGAAAAGCTCCACATACGGTACAATACAAATACAGTATAATCCAATACAATAAAGATTACATTAAGAATACTATACAAAAAATAAGCTGAAAGAACAAACTGCTACAAGATGTTATAATATATTACGACATATCTAAACAATTCTATACAGTTAACAGATAATAGTCACTCTCATCATACATGTAGTGTCCAAAAATAAAAAGTACATAGGTAGTGCTATGTGTGACATTGACTGTTATAGTACATGAAAAATAAAATGTTCATTTCAGTTAGGAAAATAGCAGCCAGAAAGTTAGTGATGCAGATGTATAGCGAGAGAGTTAAGAAAAGTAGAAGCAATAAAGCCTGAGCAGTAGCTTAAGGATATGGTATAGAAGCAGAGAAGGAGTTAGAAGAGCTTTAGGATCTTGCAGTCTATGAGGGATAGAAATGTGATAGAACAGGAAGACCTGAACACTAGGCAGGCTTTATGCAGGAGCAGAGCCATGTATTTCTGAGATGATTTTTTAAAGAGGCTTTGAAATGGGTTAGGCCAGGCATAGACCTGGTAGCTAGAGGTAATGAATTCCAATGTATAGAGACAGAGTATGAATACAGTGAGTGACCAAGTTTTCTTGTGGGTTTTGAGATAGCTAAGAGATTTTTGTAGTGCAGGGCAGGCAGTAGGCTTAAAAATAAGGTTGTGCAAGGTGGACAGCTGAATAAAGGCATGTTGGTTGGGTAGTTCAAGCCAGTTTTATTCTAGGAGTGGTTTACAGTGGTGTTTGTGATATTTAGAGTTTGTGGCAAACTTTGAAACCATTTTACTGTGTTACGTGAGAAGCCTAAGTTAGACAGTGTGTTCATAAGTAAAGGGTGAGACACTGTGTCAAAGGTCTTGGAGAGATCAAGGAATACTGAGGCTGTATAGCATCCTGCAACTCTGGCCTTGTTCACGGTGTCTGTAAAAGATAATAGGGCTGTAGCTGTGCTGTGGCTAGGTCGGAAGCCATGTTGGGTTTTGGTTAAAAGGTTGTTTTTCAATAGATATTGCATTACCTGCTGATGGATACCTCTCTTGAGAATTTTGGATATGGGTGGCAAGATGGATATAGGACAGAAATTGGATGGATCAAAAGAGTTGCCTCCTTTGCGGATGGGAGTGATGTGAGATTGTTTCCATATGGTAGGTACTTCGGATTCGGATAAAGACCTATTTATAAGGATACTTTATGGGTATGTGACTGAGTTAGCAGCCAGTATGAGGTAGTATGGGGGGGAGATTGTCAGCTGAAGTAGAGCAGGGTTTTGGGTTTTGTAGGGTTTCTTAATGGTGTCAGTGGGTATGGGCTGAAATGAGAATGGGGTTTGTATGACATTTTGTTGAGTAGGGGGGTTAGTAATGACAGGGTTAGAAGTAGCTGATGGCCTGAGGTCAGTGTCTGAATAGGTTGAAGGGTGGGGGGGGGTCCAGCATTAGGGTGTTAGTTAATAGGTCTGAAATTGATTTTATGAAGTGCTTGTTAAAGTTTTTGGCTATTTGTGATGGAGGGGTATCAGGTGACAGGGTGTGCTCTCTATTTGTTCCAGGGTTAAGTAGAGAAGATATGGAGTGCCAACATTTACTGGGTTGATTTTATGCTGGAGTTGAAGCTGGGAATAATATGACTTCTTAACTCTGTTGATTAGTTTTGTCACCTTGTTAAGCAGTGTTTTGAAATTAACACAATTTTGTTCATTTTTGTTTCATTTCCAGGTTGACCAGGCTAGGTCCCTTTGCTTCATCAGGTGTTTACATTCCTTAGAGAGCCATGGTGCTTCATCAGGTGTTTACATTCCTTAGACAGCCATGATGCTGAGTTCTTTTTGATTCTTTTCATATGAATGGGAGCTAGTGTATTAAGTATGTGAAGGAGGGTGTTATTAAAGTATAGTACAGCAGCATTAAGGGGTAGTTGTTTAAGGGGTGTCCAGTCTATTTCCTGTAGCAGATTGTTGAATTTATGCTGACAAAAATTAGTTGAGTTCCTAACTGATTTTACAGTGTGCACTCTTAGTTGTTGAGAGTTTGTTCTAAGGGAATAAGCTGGCAGATGATCACTCAGGGAGCTAGGCAGTGTACCAGTAAAGGGGTAATTAGCAGGGTGGGATACTAGAATCCAGTCTAAGGTAGATTGGCAGGGAAGATCTTTGCTGTATCTTGTTGGAGCATTGATAAGCTGAGAAAAATCATACAGATTTATACTATTTGTGGGGGAGTCAGACGCTATGGTTTGCCAATCTATATTTACTTCTCCTAAGATTATTGTTTCAAGGTTTATTGTTTAGGATGTCCAAGATAAAATATTTTCCAATTCCAACACTGGTATATTGTTACCTGGTGGGATATATATTACAATTAGGCAAATTATTTTTGATATATTGAAGTTCAAAAAGAAGATTAGTACCTCAGCATTGGAAAAGATTGTTATATTACTGGTACAGGGAGGGATGTTGAGTGTAGAGGGATATATATAAGTGCTATCCCTCCCCCCTTTTTTAGATCTATCTCTTCCGGCTATTGCAAAGTTTGGAGGTATTATTTATGAGTCTTTTACATAGGGATGTAGCCATGTTTCAGTAAGGGCTAGTATGTCAGGTTTATTTTGATCACTCCAGGCATGCAGTGGAGCTATTTTATTGCATATACCTCTAAAGTCAAGTGTAAGTATGTTTAAATCTTTGGGGTTACTCTTGTGGTTACGATTAGAGAGTGGGCCAGGGTTAGGATGTATGTCTGCACATTTGAGTAGATAGGTAATGAGGAATGTTTACCATGGAAAGTGTTTTTTATTCCTAGGTGAGGGTACTGGTGTCAAGTGTGGTTTCATAGGAGGTGAGGAGGCCAGTTTGTGGCTTGAATAAAATGGGCGGGTATAGGGGAAAAGCTGGGAGAAGATACGTGAGAAGCTGTGTTGTTTATTGGGGACAGGATTAGAGGAGGTTTTTGATGTGTATTGGTGTGTGGAGGTATGCGAAGATATAGCTGTAGTGAGGCTGAGAATTAAGAGTAAAAAGGCTAGGGAAGTTAGGAGGAGCGTGTCAACTGTGATAGTGGGTTTAAAATAGGAAAAGTGGAATTTGTGTGTTTGAATGTAGTATCAGGTGTAAATAGAGATTGTTATCATGTGATATGTATACAGCTGAAGGTAAGGTTGGAAATGTTTTGACTTCAGAGTGGGCTTTAATAATGTGGTTAGGTGTTTTACCTTGCAGTTTGTGATATGGATGGGTGGGGGGGATGTGATTGGTCAGTAGTAAAATGATGGTGCAATGCTAGTTTGTGTGTATAGTCGAAGAGAAGGTGGTAAGCCTTGAGTTAATTTAAAATACTTTGAGGTGGTGGTTGTATTGTGATGTTAAAGTAGAGTAAGATGCAAAAAAGTATAGTAGAGGGCATGTGAATTCAAGGTGATGGATGTGAAGGAGAGCAGATAAGTTTGGCTAAATAAAAGAAAGTAAGGTGTGCATGAAATGTGGGTGTGGACAAGATGGAGTTGTATATAACTGGATCATAGGAATGAGGGTGAAGTGGTTTGCTTAGGATAACAGTAGAGGTGCCGGGGGAGGGTGGGATATGAGGGAAGGGCAGGGGAGCGGAGCGAGCCCCTCCCAGATGGTTTACCACCATAAACAATCAGTGAGATAGGATGTTCATGGATATAAAAGACTAGGTGTCTGAACTCTAAATACTTGTCTCGAGTCACAGCATCTAATTTTATAGTAATGGGCTTTTCAATGTCTTTTCAGGGATACATTACACTGAAAAGAGTGAAATATGCTGAAGTGTTAATGTAGCTTCACCTTTAGCAGTAAAAGGCCTGTGAGTGTGGGTAAGTAAGATGGGGGTGGGGATATCCTTCCAGCAGATTCAACACTACAAAACAATGCACACTAGACTTAACAAATAAAGTTATTTGTAGATTGCCTTATATAGATTTCACTTTATTTGTTCCTTGTGAACTTTTGCCAACTGCAGGTGAAATGCAGCTGCACAAGTTCTTTCGGTAGTGCGATATGATAAGTCTGACTACTGCTGCTGCAGAAGGAATATGTGCTTGTGTCACTGGGAGGGAGAGAGAAAGAGAAAAAGTTAATGATTTCTTGATGGTTGAACTAGTTAATTAAGTACAGTACTATTTGTCTATACTAATCCACCTTAAGTAATGTTTGGCAAACAAGAGTAGTGCACTATATTTAACAGTTTTGCATTTCAGCTTTCTACCCTTTAAACAGGACAATAAGCTTACAGGAGATATTTCTAGGTATGCAAGTTTGGGATTACTAAAAACAAAAATGGTGGCTTCCACAGTATAGAAGAACAGAAAGAAAAAATAGACTAAACTAACAAGAGATATGTGTATGCATGCAAGTGTAGGGTTACTGAGATGTAGGTTTACAGATGTTAGAGCAACAGGTAGAAATCTGACAGTTCCCACTCTTTGCTACACAACATACAATCTGTAAATCTGATATTTAAGCAGTTAGAAAAGGCAGCCAGCTAGAGTGTGTAACATATACAAAAATTAAAAAGGAAGCAACTCTAGAGAAAGACAAAACTCTTCACAAACAGAAACTCTCATATATTAACAATCATCTACATTATCTGTTATCAAATGTTTAATGAATTCATTTAATAAAAAGTCTTAACTGTGCTGGAAAAATATCTTTTGCCACAAACATTAAAAAAATGGCTGACATCCAAAACATCAATCTTTACTTCCTGTTACCAAGACTGTCATTCTAATTTTTTTCTCAGTGCATTGTAGAATATTTGTTAATGTGATACTTTGATACCCATTGAAATACTGTCTCATTAAATCTGATTGCAATGAATACCAAAATGCTGCACACATCAAAAACGCAATTGAGAGGAATCTCAATAGTTTGAGTTTTTACAACTGGTGCCATCATCTGCTTAGAATCAGTATCTGAAGAACCTAGCAAAAACTCTTATGTCAAAGTATATTCCTCACGCCTGCAGTTTTGGCAGGCAGCTATTTGATAAGATCAGTTTCACCATATAAATGACAATTAATATATCACCAATTTTAAGCATTTTGAGCATATCGGTTTACTAATAAAACCAGTTGTTGCTGTGTCTTTCGGCTTTTCCCAGTTAGGGGTCGCCACAGCGGAACTCTAGTCTGCTAATGATTGGCAGTTGATTTTTACGTGCTGAGTTGCCTGCCCTAACGCACAACCTTCCAACGAAGGTACGCCCATTCACGCATGTCTCCACGCAGAAGACGCTCTAGCTGAGAGTCGAACCGATCAGCGTCTTACTGTGAGGCGACAACGCTACCGCAGCACCACCACTGCGGTAGAATAACATATATTTTCTCTGTGATGGTACTGTAGTGAGACTTTTGTTCCTGGCTGAGCTAGCATCAGTTGTCAGAGTCTTCATGTCTTCCCTTTATCCATGTTGGCTTTCCCTGGATATTCCAGTTATCTCTGACATTCCAAAGACATGCTATAGTTGAAATGGTGATACTTATACATATGGCATGTATATCACTCATGACAAATGACTATGTGTGTGTGTGTGTGTATGTGTGTTTTTCATATACTCATTGGAATAGGCTTTGGCCTGAACTGGATAAAGTTGGTACAGATTTTCTACAGATAAAAAAAATGACTGAATCTTTTTATTACAATTTTTTATAGCCTTCATTAGCATATAAAAAACAAACAAAAATACAGTATGTGAAATGATCGGATATTAAAGAATTCCTTACTCCATTAATTTAAACCTGAAAGCAATCTATTGCAGTTAGAATCAGTAACTTTGAAAGACAGTCCTTCTGAATCACTAATAAATTCTAAATATTAGTTTTAGTTCATGGGGATGATGTGAACAAAGGGTAGACATATGCAGACCCTGAACATATGAATCCTTCATATTTGTGAGGAAGTGTACACAAGATAATCTTATAATAGCCATTTAAGAAAAGCATGTCAGTAACAAACAAAGACAACCATAGGTTCTTATGTTCATTGGTATATACCAGGCTAATGACCACAAGAACCTTTATAAGCCTAGCCGTGCAGTCCAACCCAATTGTGTCCCTATGTATCATGGGCTTTTATTAGGAGGGGTATGTTAGGAAGTTTCTACAGGTTATCTGGGGGAATGTGTTAGATGGGGCATTACTGTCTGCCTCTACCTATAAGAGACAAGGGGGCCAGGCCTAGGGTGTCACCATCCATTGATCAAGGTTACACTTATAAAGGGTTAAGGATGAACTCTGCTTCACGTGTATGGGGAGCCTGTGCCAGTGCATGGGGATCCTCTGAGACAAATATTGGTCTCACCAACATGTCTTATTTATGACACAAGCAAAATTTAGATTATTGGATCTAGTGGTTCTGATACTATTCATTTTGCAGATGTGCAAAAGGCCCATCAGAGCTAGATACAAGGATGCCTTGTATGGCAGGCACAGATCACCTCTTAGTAACCCTTAGGAGACAGACTATAGAGATAGGGCTTTAAGGCAATACTTACAGGAACATTTTTTATACCCTGGATTATCCTGGTAAAGAACCACTGTGGGCATTCCGGCTGTTGCATATGTCAGGTCAAGTACATACCAAAGGGGGCATTATACTCAATGATGGGTCTGATAAGGGTGAAATAAAGTGACACTATGACTTCCTTGGATCTGCATGCGATTCCCTTACTTATAGGTTGAGTGACATAGAACAATTTTGTTAATATCGTGACTGTATGTTGGTCAAAGGCCAGATTGATGTCCACATATGTTCCCAGATGACTGACTGCAGGTCAACTCTTAGGGGTGTCTTATTCATGGAGTCATTAGCCTAGGGGTGTCTTATTGATGTAGTAATTAGCCTGGGTGGCAGTTTTCCCAATATCACTATAATGCAGTTCTTGGCTTGCAGTTTTAGTCTGTGACCTTGGCACCACTCACTTGTCTGTGTTAGACCCCCTTGTAAGATGGTTGTCATGGGGGGGGGGGTCTATGACAGCTGCCAATTTTCGATCCTCTGTGAACTTGGTCAGCCTTGACATTAGCCTTTACCTTCAATAAGTAGATGGGAAATAGGAGTGGTACCAGCACAAAGCCCTGAGGTACACACAGGTGAAGGATCTCCTAGCGGAGGTGGTCTCACCAATCCTGACTTCCTGGGTTGTGTCTGTGAGCCAGTTGGCAATCCATTTAGATATATAGGGGTTAAGTAGGTATTTTATTGAATGCCTTAGCCAGGAATAGGTAGGTGGTATGCACCATTTCCCCTCATCTATTACACTGATCTTCTGAAAGAAGTGCACCAGGTATAGTAGGCATGACCTTCCCTTGACAAAGCCAAGCTAGATTTGGTCCAGTGTCTGAAGGTTGCTTATGTCTGTGTTAATCATTTTGATGATAATTCATAATAGGTCTGTAGTTTCCAGGGTCAGTTGATGGTCCACCTTTCTGAAGACAAATAACAGTTGCAGTCCTCCATTTTCATGGTACAATGCCCGTTTTGACACTATAGTTGAATAAATGACTCAAGTGGTCCTGATAGGCCATGTTTCAAGCTATCTAGGAGGCATCAAGAATATTTTCAGGGCCCATTGAGACTAGGTTTTTGGCATTAGGGAGTGCCACCGGAACCTTCTCCCTACTAACAGTTGTGTGTTATGCTAGTATGTATTTCATGGGTGGAGGTGGGGGGAATAGGGGGAAAAGTTTGAGCTGAATTTGTCAGCCAGCAAATTCGCTATGTTGTTCTCAGTGAAGGTGGCCCCACTGACCTTTGTCATACCGATGTTTGCTGTCTTTGAGATTATGGACACAGCTTTAGAAGGCTTTATGGTTGTTAGCCTGTGAGGCTATCTTGACCTTGTAAGTGGCCTTGCTGGACTTAATTAGTCCTCTCAGTTTCCTGTTTAGTTTAATTAGAGAAGTCCTATCATTATGGATATTGTTTTTCTTGATTTTAGTCATTACTTTCCCCTTCATTATATACCCTATAAAGTTAGGATTCCACCAGTGTGGTTTGTTTTTAGTGTTTACTTTGGGCTTACTTCTAGTAGGTACAGCAGCCTCTATGCAGCCATTTGCATGATTGTACAGGGTCTCTGTAAACAATTCTGCATAGGTTGTTATGAACTCAGTGTTGGGAGGGCATTGAATGTTGACAAAGTATTGCATAATAAGATGCAGTTTGCTTTGGAATAGTTCCTAACTGTTACAGAGTTTGCTGGGGTTAATGAGTTGATTTTTATTTCAAAGGAGACAGCATTATGGTCTTGACCTCACCAGTGAGGATGTGACACCACTGGGTGGAGCTGGGGGTTACAGCACTGTCCCATATTGGTGAATACCAGTGCCAGTAGGTTGAAACTTTGATGGGTGTGCACACTATCTGGTCAAGGATACTTGTATTAATAAAGTCCAGGAATGATTGTGCCTGCAAGTATGAGGCAGTGTATGATTCCCAGTCTATAGAAGGGTAGTTAAAAGCTCCCATGAATAGGGTATTTGTTTTAATGGGGGAGTGTTTCCAGTAGGTCAAGTTATGAGCTATGGGATTCTATGGGCATAAAGGGTGGCCTACAGCTTGCTAGGATATGGTATGGGACTTTGTTTGTGGTGATTTGCACTTGTATAAATTACAGGCCATTGTCCTGTTTAACCCACCAAAGTTATACTTGTTGCTAATATAGATTAAGGCTCCTCCACCTTTTGTACCCATCTGTGCAGCTGATGGTCTAAATGTGTGGAAGAGACTGAAGCCTTGCATTGATGGAGTACCTTTTGTAGATTTAAACCACGTCTCGGTAACAACAGAGGTGTCTATAAACCCCAGAGAGAGGAAAGCTTGTAGGGTGTGAAATTTCTTATTTAGTCTTCTACCACTGATCAGTAACACCTTTAGGTTTCTTTTGGATTTATTTGCTATGATGGTAGGTTTGGCAATCTGGCATTGCCTAAAAAGCCGAGGGGAGTCATGTGTAGTCAATCCTTTTCAAAGCAATGAGGTCTGTTAATCATGTCCTACCATGCTGACAAATACTAAATCCCCCTGGAAAGACAACAGAAACTAAGACAATTACTAAAGTCAATCATTTTTTGTTCATACTATGGCATCATCCTTGGTGGCCAAACAGGAGTCCAATAAAATCATCAAATTCACAGATGACACCACAATCATAGGTCTAGTCAAGAGCAGAGAGGCAACAGCCTACAGAAGCGAGGTGAAGCATCTGATAGGCTGGTGCAATAGCAACATCTTAGCATTGAATGTCAGCAAAATCAAAGAACTGATTGTGGACTTCAGAAAGTGTCAGGAAGCATATAAATCTCTAGAGATAAAAGAGGTGTCAGTGGAGAGGGTCGACAGCACAAAACTTCTGGGAATACATATCTCAGAAAACTTGCCCTGGTCAGAGCACAGAAATTACACTATCAAAAAAGCCCAGCAACAGTTGCACTTCTTAAGGAAATTGAGAAAAGCAAACTTGTCAGAGTCCATTCTCCAAGCATTCTATATGGGTACCACTGAGAGTGTCCTAACCAACAACATCATAGTCTGGTATGGGAACTGTAATGCCTCAGACCATATGGTCCTCAGGCGAGTTGTAAGAGCAGTGGAGAAAATCATTGGTTCTTCACTTACACCCTTGGAAGACTTGCACGAGACTCGCTGCAAAGAAGGAACCAGAAAGATAACCAATTACTTTACCCACCATGCAAATGGCATGTTCTTCTGTCTCTCCTTGGGTAGAAGATACATCAGCATGTACTGCAAGACTTCCAAGCTGAACAACAGTTTTTTCCCCTTATCCATTAGACTGTTGAACTCTGTCGATAAGCGAACAAAAAGAAAGTCAGCTCAATCACCCCCCCACCCACCCCCACCAATCGCCTAGGCATATATATATATATATATATAGATATACATATATATATATATATATATATATATATATATATATATATATATATCTGTCTGATTAGGAGTAGTACACATTACAGGCTCATCACGTTCTACTAATTTTTACAAAGTTCATACAAGTGCAATATGGACAGTCAGTGTCCATGTCTGAATGTGCAATTCTAACTGTTCTTTAACTGTACCCTTATATGAGAAATTCAAGAGAGTGCAATATACACTTTGCAATATCTGTATGTTATTCAATCTATTTCTATTTTTATGTAATGTTTTTGTGATGTCAGATGACTTTTTTTACTAAAATATTTTTCTCTATGTATGTCCTTGCATTGGGAATGAAGCTACACAAATGCATTCAGCTACACTGTGGTGTAGATTTGAATGACAAACTTTACTTTGACTTGACTAGGGTCATTAAAAGTTTATTCTGTGTTCTGAGAGGCAAAATGCATAAAACTCTCTCTCCCTCTCCCTATCTGTGATGACACAGAGCCATCACAGACAGAGTAGGTATACCTATTTTATATACTGATGATGTAACTAACACATAAATAACAAAGGTCATGCTGACAATTTGGTAATTTATATGCTAGAAATGTATTAATAAATAGGGTAACCATTTGAAATGCTGAGACTCATTAGTTTGAGTCCTGGAATGTCAAGACTTCTTCTTCTTCTTTTGATTTTTTCTGGTTAGGGGTCGCCACAGCAGATCACATTGTCCGCTTATGATTGGCAGTGGAGTTTTACGGCGTCGAGTTGCCAGCCCGGTGCCCAACTATCCACAGAAGGCACACACATGCACACACTCACATTTAGGGCCAATTTAGAGAGTCCAATCAACCTACAGCATGTCTTTTGGGATGTGGGAGGAAATTGGAGCACCCGGAGGAAATCCACACGACCAGAGGGAGGACATGCAGGCTCCACACAGAAGGCAACCCAGCTGAGAATCGAACCGGAGAACCTTTTGCTGTGAGATGGCAATGTGACCGAAAATACAGCTTACATGTACTAAGTCTGAGATTGCCATTTATTAAAATATTCACTTTTCAAGTTCAGAGGGGCTGGCCCACTACATGGGGGGGTTGCCACCTGCAAAAAAACAAGTTTAAAGGAGGAAACCAATGTTTGTTACTCAGAGTTTTGTTTTTTTTGTTTTTTTCGGTACTTTATGGCTCTGCATTATGATTTTCAACATTTCAATATGATGTAGCCAATTAAAAGGATACATTTTACAAAGAATAGGCCTACATAACTGCAACTGAACCTTCGATTAAACAAAACGAAATTCAGAACAAATTGAAAAAGACAGTACAGACGGCAAATACACTGGAAACATTATGACAATAATACCACACAGTATAGTAATGTAACACATGCAATGGTGTATACATTTTATTGAATGCAATTATTATTTTGTGTAATGAGATTTAACATAAAATACATTTTAAAAAAGCCCTGGCATTTTATTTTATTAAGCTATAGATATGTTGAATTGTTCCGTCTTTTTTTCCAGAATGCCAAAACAGCTATTTTGAGTGCATATGTGTGTAAGCATGTATCCGCGGTGGTGGTGCTGCAGTAGCATTGTCGCCTCACAGTAAGATGCTGTCTGGTTCGATTCTCAGCTAGAGCGTCTTCTGCGTGGAGACATGCGTGAATGGGTGCACCTGCGTTGAAGGTTGTGCGTCAGGGCTGGCAACTCGGCACGTAAAAATTAACTGCCAATCATTAGCGGACCGGAGTTCCGCTGTGGCGACCCCTAACCGGGAAATGCCGAAAAGACACATACATGTGTGTAAGCATGTCTTTTCAAGATTTTTTTCAGTTTTGAAAAGATATGCAGTCCAGAGACATGCAGTATCTGAAGTAGTGTATCACATGCAAAAAGGGATTAGGTTGTATTCAAAAAGTCAGTGTTCAGTTTTAAGAGAAACCCCATCTATGCTCCTGGACATCATCACTGTCTTTTATGTATCTGGCATAACAGAATAGACTGCACCCTATAGCTTTACCACAATAATGTTAAAATCATATGTTTGAGAAGGTCTTCACTGGAGCAGTGTACAAGCATACATACAGTATGCACCGATTTTTATTTCTGCTGTTGCTGTCTTCTTAAAATCTATATGTGTCATTTGTCAAGGATGTGAGGGAGTCCCTTAAGAAGGAAAACTGGATAACTATCGTACATTATGTTAGCTGCTACATTGTAAAGCATCCTGTCCCTTATACTATATTCATTCCAGAGTCAAAGAAAGGATGATGTAAGGAAAATACTAATGAAAGAATAATTATATTGTTAATATTTTAAACCATTTCAAATGTGTGAGTTTCTCTGAATTTGTGTTTGCGGGTACATGCATGTGTGTGTGTGTGTGTGTGTGTGTGTGTGTGTGTGTAAGTGTGTGTGTGTGTGTGTGTGTGTGTGTGTGTGTGTGTGTGTGTGCGCGCACGCACTCCTGCGTGACCCTCAGGTGAGAACTATTGAATATGCATTTAGAAAGCAGTCCTGGTTTATTCAGAAAATAAATTCCTAATGATGAAGAAGGTACAATCTATAAGATTACTATATACGTTAGAACTTAAGATATTTATGAATAAGGTTGTTTATTTTTAAGTTATGGCCCTATATCACCATGCAGTACTGCAAGTGTAGTAATTGAGAATTCCTTCATTGAATGTTTAAGGGTTATAAAACTTTCTACTTGCAGCATCATTCCTTGCTCCTTTCTCAGGGCCAGGTAAACCGAAATAGTGTAAGTTTTATTGGCTACCAATGCTTTACTCCGAGTACAAATTTAACACTAAGTATGATGATACACCAACATTTTGCTGGGATAGTAATGGGGGAGAATTTGAAATCACAACTTCTGAACAACATATTACAATCCACGTTCAGTGGTTCTGCCACTTCATTTTCTTTCACGTTCTTATCCCTATGCTAAGTTCTGAAAAGTGACACATACTTGCATTTTCAGAGCTAAAACCACTCACCAAAAAAAAAAAAAAAAAAAAAACACTTGCATTTTCTTTCTAGTCCTTCTGTTTCTATCACTATTATTTTAAGTCTTCCACCACAACAAATGATAATACCAAAGCATTTTACTCTGCCTAGTCTTGGAGGTAAATCATTGCTTTATATAAAGTTTACTTTTTTTTCTTTTTGTATTTAATTTTTTTTTTGGTGATGACATGTTGATGATATACATAATAGTAAATCATTCCAATTTGTTGTTCCCTGCCAACAACGTTTTTTATCTTCATTTATGACCCACAAAGTCAGTCATGGTGGAAGTGTTTGATAAAATACTCCGTTGCCATTTTTTTCCATTGCAGTTCAGCTGCTGTGCTGATAAAAAGCCCCTGCCTGGAAGATAAACTGTGAATAATTCCCAAAGAACAAATGCAGGAACAGTGTACAAAGAGCTGGAATTTTTCTTTTAAGAGGCAGATTAGTCTTAGCCTTAACTGACAGGGCAGTTAAATATTTATTCTGCTGAGCCTGTAATTTAAATACTTTTGACACCTGCTCCCAAACGAATCATTTAACATATATGAATCAATGTTTTTTTTTTCTTCCTGAAGCTGTTTTAACATTTGCTGCAATTAAACTTTAAGGGAGTCCCTCGGTTCCTGAGCCACAGACAGACTACAGGAAATGTTTTTTACTGATTTATTGGATGAAATATGTGGGAGGAAAGAGTTCACAACATATATGAAAACACATTTTTTATGCA
Source organism: Protopterus annectens (assembly GCF_019279795.1). NCBI lineage: Eukaryota > Metazoa > Chordata > Ceratodontiformes > Protopteridae > Protopterus > Protopterus annectens. The sequence goes on from NC_056749.1 coordinate 231,805,818, forward strand.
GTTCATTCAGATTTAAGACAGAAACTTGCCACAGCCATTTCAAAATTACAGTAGCCATATGCAATTTTCAGATTTTTAGTTTTTCTTGCAGCTTTACAATATAAAGCAATTGGAGTACAGTTATGTTTGGAATAACCTCTTCAATCAGTAGAATTTGCAGTTATATTAATGCACCTTTATTCTACATTTTGATTGTACCTAACTCAAGCTTCACTTTCACTGCCATCGGTATGACCATTTCACTAACTAATATTTTTATATATTCTAATTGTTGTTACATCTTCTCACCAGGCTTATAATTTTCTAATGCTAACTCACTGTGAACTCCACAGTCATCTATTTATTACAGATAACAGTAATTAACAGGATATCATTAGATGGGGTGATTGCTATGACCCTACAGTTGCGAGGGGGATTTACTATGATTCTTCAAGTGAGACAACAGCATAAAACATGTACTCCATGTTAAGCAACTAGTTTAAATATTATTATTTGAGTTAAATATCAGGTATGTATGAAGTTACAGTCTCCAGTTGTAGGAAACAGTGTCAGTATTGATTTATTATTTGATTTCACTATTTATAAGCTAGAATGCATGCTATGTTACAGTTAATCCTCACAAAGTTGGATATAATTACCTTGGGAGATTAGGGCCTTATGTTTGGAGTGTCTCATAGTAAAGCAACAGGAACATTCAGGAGGTGCTATGGATCACCACAGTGTCAGGCTGCAAGAGTTATAAGAGACAGTAAAATAGCAAGTGAATGAAATGATCATAACGCAACAAGCACCCCATTCTGTGACACAGGAGGTACAAGATACCGAAAATCATTCCCGATGAAAGAATGTCACTTATTGGGCTGGATGGGCCAGGATGTCAACAAGTTAATTTAAGATGTGGTATGCACACTTATGTATTACAGATTAAACCTTACCCTACATGCAGACTATGGCATGCACAGTGAGTGGGACTGTCGAGGCTAAGGCATATCATAATTAAGTTTCATAGTTACTGAAAAGGGGGCTTGGTGCTTAAACAAGAAGGTTGACAAAATTGTTTGCTGGGCAACAGGAGGACATTCACTGAAGACTTTTTATGTCTAGTGTTTAAGTGGAGGGCAAAGTTTTCTACTTTCATTTAGCTTTCAGGGTAAACAGGAACCACTATGAAATTGTTGTAGCCCACAGTACTTAAAATAAATCTGCAAGGGAAAGCAAGTTAGTTCTGATCACTGGAGGAGTTTATAGATTTGAATAAGTGTCCCTATGAATAGTGGAGTATAGTGGTTGCTTGCTCTGGCCTGAGTGATATATTAGCCTGTGGAGCACCATGGTGAAAGAGGTTTCTGGGCAAAACAAGATGTTGGGGAACGTCAGAGAGACGCACCCATATAATCTTGGAGGAACCAGCAAAGTAATACAGTGACAGATGAAGGCTGGTTATAGGAATATAAGAATTGGTGATATAGTGAAAGATATTAACCCCCCACTGAAAACCCCCTTTGGAGAAGCACCATAGATGAGTTAACCAAGAAGGAGGGCAGACAGTTACTTCCAGCAGCCTACACACATTTGAGAATTGCAGAGCTTTTTCTAAAAAAAAATCAAGGTAAAGACCTTGTTTTGGGATCATGGCTAGAGGAGTCCCATGCAAACCAAAAGGTAGAATTTTTATTGCAATAGACAATATAGTGTAGGGAAGGCTAATCACAGCCCATTCTTTGGTTTGTTGTGAGATTATAGCAGGTTACTTCAGTTACAGAGTTTGCTTAACAAGTAATACTTCAGGCCACAGGAGCCCACGTTATTGCTATTAACTCTCCTTCAGTAGTTGAGTATCTCTGCTCTGCATTACTGACGTTACAGGAGATGCACAGGAAAGTGTTTTCTTTTTATTGGTAACTTTCAATACTAGAGTTTCAGTGAACTCTTGACAACCCTTTTAGCTAAATGCACCAAATTCAAATCACGGCAGAATTTCGTTGAACTCTTAAACTACCCTTCAAGTAAACTGTACTAAATTCATTATCCAAGAAGAATTAATATGTGTTTTCCACAGAATGTTTTATTAACAAAACTGTAGGTCAGTATGATTTCAGAGTGCATGCTTAGGATTTCATACTCACCAGAAAATCCTGCCTAGTGATAAGACTTGCACCATGTTTTTTTAGTTTTTCTTAATATCTGTTAAGTAATAATTACTAATGTAGGTATCATCAACTGAATTACTTATCACTCAAAAACATTTTTAGAAATATAAGTTAGTATTTACACAAAAAGAGTTAAATACCTTATGTCAAGTAGTACTGTCTGTAGAAGGATTTTGATCAGAAGACCTTTCCACTAACAAAGGTGAGGACATAAACAACCCGTCTGAATTTGAAATGGAGATAAATGCTGTTATCTGTATCTAGATAGCAGACATTCACATAGCTAAGATGGCACATGGTCCTTCCGGCAGCAGGCATCCCAGTAAGAAATAAACTGTGGAAAGTTGATAAAACTGATTGACTGGTAAAAAATAGCTCTTTCTGGTCTTTCTTGTATATCTGAGCTGGTATCAGTTAGTCCCAAAATTAACCCTTCCTCTCTGTATCTCAAAAAAATCTGCTGTAGTCTGATGTAGGTTGTAAGGCCAACTAAGCAGATAATCCATTACAGATTAGGCACAATAACATGAAGAATTTTACATAATGTAGCTACCACATTTTATAATGGATGCAGTATGGCTCATGTCAATTGACTGTGGAATATAGAGTTATCAAACCTCAAAATAAATTCTGCATCACAAAATCACATGATAGTGTCTGGAAATGTAACCCCTCATATTTCTGCACAGTTCTCTTTCTATTCCTTTTACTGGTTGTGTAGTTGTCTTTTGTATTATCTATTATTATGGAAATCTATATGAGTAAGCAGTGTTTTCTTCTTAGTGAATCTTTAAATTCCAGATATCCCTGCTGCTGTTATGTTCCTACTTCGGAGTATAATCCTATTTCTGACTTCATATATATATTTTTTTTGGCCAAAGATAACTGTTGTGATATCATAGCAATGCTCACTGATTGCAGGCATGGAACAAAATATATTACTATGCAAAATATTACTAACTGTTAGTAAGGAAAAAGAAGGAATGCAGAAACACAAACGGGAATAGGTGTCCATTTTATAATGTGCTTAAGTTCTCCTACACATGTCTGTTGTTAAGTTTTGGGCATTAAACTGCTCACAACAAAATAATCTGTAACTTAAACAGTTGTATGTTAACTCAGTCATTGCTAGCAAGTATGGAATGTGACATCTTCAGCAAGTTATATACAGTTTTATGTTCTTCAACATTTTCTGCAAAATCAAGTTAAAGAACATAAACCAAACAAATGTTAATTTCTTGTGAACAGTAAAACCTGTTAAAAAAGTGCAATCAGCTATGAGTTCAACAAAAAGACTTTTTTTTGCAGTGAAGGAAGTCAGTGCATTGCATTGTCTTACTGCGGTGGTGGTGCTGCGGTAGCATTGTCGCCTCACAGTAAGACGTTGTCCTGTTCGATTCTCAGCTAGAGCGTCTTCTGTGTGGAGACATGCGTGAATGGGTGTAACTTTGTTGAAGGTTGTGCGTCAGGGCTGGCAATGCGGCACGTAAAAATCTACTGCCAATCATTAGCAGACCGGAGTTCCGCTGTGGCGACCCCTAACCGGGAAAAGCCGAAAGACACAACAGTGCATTGCATTGTCTTCACAATGCAGCAAAATCCAGAATAATATTTTCTCTAAATTTTCACAAACAGTTTTTCATATCTTAGAACTTTTGCTACCTAGACAGACAGTGAATGAGCACTTTTGCCCAGGAGCACATCTTCTAACTCCTAACAGGTTATTACTCTAACTGAAGTAAATATTGTACATAGTGGTTTGTGTCAAAATGACCACCTTCTTAAATCATATTTTCTACTGTATACTCTTTTTTTACTGTGAGTCCGCGGTGGTGGTGCTGCGGTAGCGTTGTCGCCTCACAGCAAGTCATTGTCCCATTCGATTCTCAGCTAGAGTGTCTTCTGCGTGGAGACATGCGTAAATGGGTGTACCTTCGTTGAAGGTTGTGCATCAGGGCCAGCAACTCGGCACATAAAAATCAACTGCCAATCATTAGCGGACCGGAGTTCCACTGTGGCGACCCCTAACCAGGAAAAGCCGAAAGAAACAACAACAACTCTTTTTTATTGTGCTCTTTTACTGTATAAGTTACTTTTTTTCACTTTATGTGTTCAACTTCTGGGCTAAGACTAAAACTGGCCTCATGGGATCAGTGCTCTACCTCACTTAGCAAAGTATATAAATGAATAAATTAAATCAGGATTATAAATAACACTCAGTGTCTCTCAGGCTCTACAAAGCGCAGTGCAAACATCAGTGACAGATTTCTCCATCATATAAGGTTTCACCTGATGTTGTTCTATTATATATAACTCAGCTGGTTTTGGAAATCCTGATATGCATACTGAAGTACTGCTTATCCTTATAATTATTAGCAAGCAGCCAGCAATATCTCCAGTACAGTGTATTATATATGAGCTGGGGCACATTGTATTATATATGGGCTGGGGCACAGTGTATTACATATGGGTTGGAGCACAGTGTATTACATATGGGCTGGGGCACAGTGTATTACATATGGGCTGGGGCACAGTGTATTACATATGGGCTGGGGCACAGTGTATTACATATGGGCTGGGGCACAGTGTATTACATATGGGCTGGGGCACAGTAACATGACATTTTACACTATGCCCCCACTTAAATGTAGCTGACTCTGTTATGAAAATTTGAATAACAAGTGTTGTATATCCTTGATTGTCTCATGTTTTGTCTTACACGTTGTCCTTTCAAATGTTTCCTACTATTGATTGCTAAAGTCATATAAGAAATCCAGCCTCCCCCCACCCCCCAGCCCACTAGAAAAATGCTGTGATACCATAAATAGCTATGGGTTTTTAAAGGAAGTATGTGACAAAGGCACTATATGTGTGGAAGAGTTAAGCAGGGGAGCAGTCAGTTTAGATAGAAAATAATTTGTGAAATATATTCTGCATAATCTGTATTAGACTGCAGTCCAAAAACCAAGAAATATTAAATTCTGAATACATGGAATAATTTGTTCGAGCAACTTTGGACAGTGGCATGCCCTTAAGCTTATTATATCAGACAGATACTCTTTAAGGTCAAAACTCCAAACCTGGAGTTACTGTGGGAATGAAAACTCAATCTTCTGCTTTCTTAATCACAATAAATTGAAACTGGCCAGGAATAAAGCACTTTGTGTATAACTTCTTCTGTCTATAAAGACTAAAAAGGCCAATTTCTTTTGATCATTGCTGATAAAAGGGAAAGAGTGTGTGGGATTTTTCAGCTGCGAATGTTGTGAAGGCAGACTGCAACTGGCTTTCTTTGCAGTCAGCAATACCACTGGAAACGTTTGCAAAAGAACTGAAGCCTGACCAAGTCTGAGTTTTCTTAGCAGCCTGGCCCTCAGTGACTTCCTCTTGTGTTTTAATTTACTAATAAGAGTTCAGATATTTCTAACAAACCTCTTCTCTCCTGACTCCTGCATCATTATATCAGTTATTCAAAGAGTTAGAGAATGAAAGAAGCGGGGGGCAACGTGTGTAAATTTAGCTAGTCTATTAGAACCTGCAAATGTGTAAAAACTTATGATTTAGTTTTCCTGATGCTGCTGGTTAATTTCTGAACTTTCTGATAACATGTGACCTTTAAGGAACAGAAAAATGAGTCACCAGTAAATGTGAATAAAATAAAATGTGACCTGCTTTTCTCTTCCTTTTGATTGTGTAACCCCAGTCTCATTTTTATGGCTTTCTATGTGCTGCATTTCCATTACAAAGTGTACCACGGAACAAAATGTATTATTACTCTTACTTATTCCGTGGCTTACAGATACCTGTTACTGGCAGTCTGCCTTTATTTGAGTAATGAATTAGCAAAATTAAAGCAGATTATTCTTTTACCAGGAGTAAAGCAAACAGGTATACAAGTAGTAAATATCATAGGTTGGTACTAGCCTATTGGCCCTAAGGCCTATACAAGCCTAGCCATAACAATTCCCTGGATATTTCTTCCCACAATATTTACTTCTCTGGACCCCTGTCTAGCAGGGCGACTGACGCGATCCCAGGGGTGAATTTCCTATCTCCCATCCAATCGTCAAGGTTCCTTTTGAAGAGGGCCAAGGAGGCGCTCTGCTTGACATGTATGGGCAGTCTATTCCAGAGTATGGGGAGTCTCTGGGTCAGGAACCTATCCCTCCAGCATGTTTTGTTCATTGTGATGACAAGGATTAGATCCCTGGAGCGTGTGGCTCTTAGGGATTGGGATTTCTTTAAGTGGAGCATATCCAACAGCTCAGGGTTTGACATGGCCTTGTATGTTAAGCAGAGATCGCCTTTGAGTAGACAATATGCCACAGAGTATAGCTGGAGTTTTTTTAGACAGTCAGCATATGGCATCTGCTTTAGGCCTGTGATTCTTTTAGTGAGGTATTTCTGTGGCCTTTCCAGCTGTTGCAGATGTCTTGTGAGGTACATACCAAACGGGGCATTATACTCTATAATGGGTCTAATGAGGGATGAGTACAGTGGGACAATGACTTCCTTTTTTCTGGATGAAAAGCACTTAGTGATGAGGTGTGCCACATAGAAGGATTTCCTGACTGTTGTGGTGATGTGGTTATCGAAAGTGAGACCACTGTCCACCTGTGTCCCTAAGTCTCGCATCACACTTTCGATGTTTAGTGTACTGCCCCCTATGTGGTAATTCATGGGTACATGTTTTTTTCCAAAGGGGATAACTATACTTTTCTTGGCATTAAGCTTGAGCCCATGGCTCTGGCACCAGGCATCTGTTTCTGTAAGGCCTTTTTGTAGAATATCCACATCATTTTGGGATTCAATAATGGCTCCCAGTTTGCAGTCATCTGCAAACTTTGTTAGCCAGAGTCCCTTAGTGTTGGCCTGTACTTCAGAGAAGTAGATGCCAAACAAGAGTGGTCCCAGAACTGAACCCTGAGGTACTCCACTTGTCACTTGTCTGGAGCTGGATTTGGAGTCGGCTACTTTTACAGTCAGAAACAATGTAAGCTGTTTTAAATAAGTGCTCTAACCCACCATTTCAAATTCTATAAAGTCTTGCATTGTTTTCAAAAATTAAACAATCCACATCCTTTTACTGATATTTTCCTGGAAAAAATAAGTCCACGGTAGCTATCCATATTCCCTTTTAGGCAGTGGAGTAGTTTTGCAAAGTGTACTGTGACTTCAATAGTTAGCAGCCTTGTGCTTGTGTATGCTTCGTTTCTCACCTTAGTGATTATTATCCAGCTTATATTGTGAGTAAAGGCTAAGGTTGTGCTGACCTACACTCTTAATGGAGTACCTCAGTGATTGTAATGCCTTTACAACCTTTAAGAAGCTCGTGAAAAGTAGTGCCTAGATACATCAGCTGTGGTAAGGCAGTATTAAATCTGGGATGTCTCTCATCACACCAGTGCTGAAGTCTATCAAATGCATGTTGTAGAACTGATTTGGAAAATGTTTAGCCTGTTAACAGCCCTGATAAATACAATGTCATCCATGTAAAGAGTTGCAGTGGCTTGGGGGGAGAAGCACTTCAGCAACAGGGAGCCAAACACAGCATTCTCAACACCTCCCCCAAGTCACAAGAGATTGGCTTCTATACAGTTTGCCTATCATGACTTTAACATTATCTTTTGAAGAGATGAACCTTCACCTAAACAAGTCTTTTGTGGATGTCCAGACAGGATAGCATGGTTAATTAAATACTGACTGGATACTTAGGTAAATATTTATCCTCAAGCAAACCCTCTTGAGCTAACACAAGGATGGCTTTATGCCTATCTTATGCATTTTTAGTTGTATTAAAAGCTACCTGACTGACTTTATCACTGAAAAGACACATAAGCTGTGTGTACAAATGGAAGTCCAGAAAGATACCAGATTCTCTCTTTCTCTCATTAGTGAAAAATGGACAGGATTTTTAGTGTTCTTAACTCCAGAAACAAGGTTATAGGTCTTCATGTTGTATGTCAGCTAGCAGGTGTTCTTTTGGAAGTACATACATGTAGTGTAGTTTTTAGCCTGATATCCTGTGCTGTTTTCACCCACTCACAGCTAGTATGGGCACTCATTCCTAAAGTATCCATTATACCTTTACATATATAGCTTACCCATGGATATATTTTTCTTTACGTGCCTATAACATACGTCATGAATCATGTATGGCGCATAGTTACAGCTACTTATTTATTTCTTTAGTTTCATCTATTATTTGGGATCTAGGCAAAACCCATTTTCAGTGAAGGCCCGGGGGGGGGGGGGAAGCTCCAGTATACATTTTTATGGGTGACAATTACAAGCTAGAGTCTCTGAATGCCATGTCAAGTTGCACAAAACCCTGAATGCTGACACTCAGAATGTCAAATACTGACATTACTGAATGTCCATACTCCGTTATTCGGGATCTATTTTAGTGTTTGATCCTGAATCTGCTGCAGTAGGGGGGTTTGGTATTTGCTGTTTTTTTTTTTTTTTTTGTTTGGGGGTGGGACATGCAGGTATTCAGTAGTCTGACCTTCTGCATAGGGTTTAATTTATTTTCCAACTCAAAATACAGATTATCAGGCATGAAATATTAAACCCATTTATATAAATATTTACTAGAGAAAGTCACTCTGCAAACAGAATGATTTAATGAGGGGTGTAAATGCAGGGAGTTAGAAGTAGGATGCAAGCAGGAGGAAGTGGTAGCCAGACGTTAGGGTGTTAATAGGGTGATGATTTTCTGAGACAGAGGCGAGGAGAGTAATAAATCTTAGGAGAACATCAGACAAAAAGAGTTAGGGGGAAAGAAAGATCTGCTCAAAAAGAATTGCCTGGTAGATTAAAAACAGATAATAGATTTATCACTGTGTTCTACTTAACTAATAACCATGTGATGTCTTCAATACAAGTTCAAGTCCACTTAAAAGAATGGGAAAACTTTAACAGGTTTGCTGTGGCAGGATTGTTTTGGAGTCGTCCTGATTCCATGAAGGAGAACTTCGACAAAAACAATGAATTTGTGTGATGATTTTCTGTATTTGGAGGTTCTGATTAGATACATATGAATGTGATCTAAGGATATGAGAAGGTAAATAACACTGTATTATGGACTGAGTGGATGGAGATTTGCTTTGAGTGTAAAGAATGTTCTGAGCCATTTTCTCCTGAGGAAACCAAGGATAGTTAAAATGATAGCTTTCCCAATTAAATTTAGTTACGTGACAATGCGTCCCTGTTAGGTTTTACTACTGACTTTGCACTTTTAATTGTGAGCTTTGAAACCTGTGTGAGATGTATATGGTATAGAGGAGGCCTGGTAATAGAAGGAGCATGTTGTTGATAAAAAGTTTGTCCAATTAAATAAGATTTTATACTGCAAAGATGGCTTAATTTCTGGTTACCTTTATTGAGCCTTTGTTGGCATGAACGTTATATTTCTAGTTTTGGTCTATTAATGATGTAATGATGCCAGAAATATCAGTGCTTTTCTCTTTTTTCTGGATAACTGTTTATTTTTGGTCAGATGCAAATAATTTTACCATGTTTCAAACTGATACTGTGTTCATGAATAACATTTGTCTCAATTTCACTTTATCTGTTTTAAGAAGGGAGACTGAGACCAAGAGCAATTTATGAACGTTGGTAAATGACACCCAAAATTGGGGATTCACATCTTTTAGCATTTTTTCTGAAATCTGAGGGGCTCAGTCATCTACATATATGATGAGATGTGTTAGATGTGATGTTTAAAACGTACTGTAAAAAAAGACATTGAATTATACTAGTCCTAATGCCTCCATTCTTTATAATTTTGGTCGTATAGATAAGCAGCCCAACAAATTAGCTGTTTATGATCCAACAGGCAGAACCATTTGATAACTTTTTGTCTGATACATTGGTTCTTTAACTTTGAAGTTGGAGTTGGTGGGTGACAGCTTTTGATATCTTGATTCTGGCATTAATTTTCAAGTCAGCTGTATATACAGATAAATGATAGGGTTTAACAAGAGAAAAAACGTTCACAATGGCTAAGAAATTCTTGGCCCATCTACTCTGTTAACTTCTCTACCAAAGTGAAAAGCCATAGATATTGGTTGTCCAGTATTTCTCCTTCATCTCCTACAACAGCTACATTATGTTTTATGGTTTTGCTAAAAGAAAAAGCAAGGAGAAGTCAGTAGGTGGACATGTCCAATACAAAGTGAATTGCTCCTTCACATAAAGATGTGCAAAGTATTCAAGGAACAATTTGTTAAATGTAGCATTTAACCAAGAAAACATTTGATTTAAGTAGTACACATCACTGAAACAGAAGTACAGTCATATAGATTAAAGCATTTTCATTGTTTGTATACTCTCTGAAGCTGTATTATATAGAAAGACTGCTTCACATGTTGGCATCTAAAAGATCCATAATCCTCTCTGATTGTGTCTTAATGCTGACTATTTATTTAATGAGTTAAACTGTTTCAAAATATTTCTTCTGTTTTATTTCCTACTTGTAACACAGAGATCGTTCCATCTCTGGCAGGCAGTATAGCGATTTTGTTCGTCACGCCTGGAACTACTACAGTACAGAGATTAAATACAATCTATATCTGCATAAATCATTGAATAAATGAATCATGAAATTAATATGTAAATTGTGTGTTTAACCTCTATTTATACAGCACTGTCTGTCATCATGTTGTAAATCTAAAACTAATTGCAAATTCACAACTCTGCCAAAAAGAAAAAAAAAACTCAGCAATGAAAAGCTTGACATATTTATTAAGTAAATGTTGAACTACATCTAGTAAATAATTAACAGTCATCCCGGAACAGTGGGAGAAAATTGCATTTAGGTACAGATGTCACTTGCACATAGAACTAATTCCAGATAAAATTGTATTTCATGCAAAACAACATTACTTCTACTACAGATACTTCAATATCAGCACATTTGTGGCAGTGTTTCTTTTAATCTGTAAACTGATTCATGAAAATCACCGTTTTCCAGACCACATTACTTATTCGCTACCCAATAATCCCTTTTCATACTTTACTGCTAAAACACAAACAGTAGTTAAGAATGCTCATAGTTTAAGAATTAAAAGCTAGCTAAAATGTTTCTTTCAAATTAAATACATTTGGAACCAGCAACATCAGCTTTTCTTCTTTTTCTGTGATTGCTTCACTGCCACATGACAGGTTTTGGAAAACAGGTAACATGTCAGATAGTGCCGAGGGTGCACAAGTTTCAAATGGACAGTCTTGCTAAAGGACAACAGCCAATGTGGCTCTGCATGCATTTTGCTAGACAGAGCTAGGGACTGCAGAGAGAAATGAGTTCTCTCTATAGCTGTAGACTGTATTAAGTTGCAGTGGCGTTTTAATCCTTCAGACTGATGAATACACATAATATGACCCAACTCTGGTCACTGCTACTTTAGTAATGTGAACTCTGCACTTAAATAAGACATATCTGCTTACTGGTTATTTATTTGTTTGTTTCAGATTTCATGAAACTACAGGCCCATTTACATGAGGGCACCTAGAGAAATGAAGTCCTCAGACATTGATATCAGTGTAACTTACCTCTAAATGTAAAGACCTGGAAATCAAATACAAGTTGTTATTGTGCATTCAACATGCTGTCTCATATAAGAAATAAGGACTGGCAACTAAAGCAGTACTACATCTAACAGGTTACATCACATCAGTATAGAAGTAATTGGCTATATAAAATATATTCTCAGCAGGAGTCATATTACTGTTTTGCATTTTTCTATGTACTTTTTGCAACAAAGTCATGAGGTATGTTATCAAAGTGCAGCTGTAAGGTAGTTCAACATTTTACATAGAGAGAAGACCATTCACAGTTATTAAATACTCAGCTACACAGAGAAAATGTTATTTTTGGACTAACTTAGTCAGTCGGCTGGGGCTAGAAGTTCATATGTTGTTTACACAATGTCATTTAGTTATCCAGCAGGTGTGAATTTAGTTTTGCTTTGAACATTTAACAGTGGAACTGTTAAATATCCACAAGCAATGCAATTCAAGGTTTAAGGGTAATAATACTGTAGGTTTTATCTCCCATCCCTTGTCCTCTACAGTATGGGTAGAAGCTACCTGAAGGTTTGGTGGCAAGCCATAGCGTTCCCTACAATAATTACTTTTGCAGCCTGGAGATAGATCTTTGTTGTAACTCAGACATACACAGTTACAACGAAGGTCACAGTTTTGAGGAAAGGAAATTGTAAATATATCTTTTGAAACCTGTGCTACTCTGACCAGCTTGTGGTAAACATCGATGATTTTCTCCTCTGCTTCCATACAGTGCAACCATAGAGAAGTATGTATATGTCTGTGCGCACACACACGCACACACACACACACACACACACACACACACACACACACACACATACACATAACTACACGTGGTCGATAAACAGTTATTAACTCCAATTATTAGACTGTGTCCTCTGCTCACACTGATAAGTTACCTGTAACACATTGCATTTAAGTTACCTGGCACTTGCTCACTAAAGCAATTATATAAGTCAGCACTAAAAAATTAAAAGCACTACACCCTCACAAACTCCCCTTGAGTACCTTGTTCCCCATTGGCCCTTTTTTTCAATTATAAAGGAATTCCCAATACTATTCTAGCATGTCCAAAGGTCAGTTGTCAATCTCCTCTCCGGTCCAGCTGGTGAATCTGGGAATCTTGAGGCAATATTATAACTGCCTCATGTACACAGACAACCCTCTCCTCCTCCCAACAAATTCCAACACATGTGAGAGATGCAACCATATAGCTAAACTGGAGGCTAAGCTCTCTCAACTCAGTACTGGCGTAACCAGTCAGGACGAGAAGGAAACCACACTCACTACAATTCCAGTCTCACATAGACCTACCACGACAGCAAACCAAACACATAAACACAGAAAAACATACTCGGAGGCTCTAAATAAAAATCTGCCTAAGCAGCAGAGACCTCCAAAGCAGACACCCAAGCAACCACTACCCCAAAACAAAACACGTGCAACACATAGCTCACAAAGCCAGTGTGCCGAACAGTCACAGCCCTTAAGGCTAAACAACACACCTGATACACTTGTAATAGGTGACTCTATCGTCAGGGACACTGACGTCCCGCTCACCAGGCTGAACAAGAAGAAGGTCACGGTGAGTTGCCTGTCGGGCGCTAGGATCCACCACATAACACAAGCACTCAGGTCACTCCAAGGCAAGTACAAATATGACTCAGTCATTGTCCATGCTGGTGTGAATGACCTGAGACGTACCTCCCTGGACTACATGAAAAGAGACATAGAGGAGCTCTCTGAGCATGTAGCCCAGACCGGTATGACCCTGACCTTGAGTAGCATCTTACCCTCACCAAGAATGATGCCACAATATGAAGACAAGATGATCAATTTCAACAATTGGCTTAAGTATTGGTGTCATTCAAAGGGGATCCAATGCCTGTCAGCCTGGGATGACATGCTCGACAAGCCACGATGCTTCGCTAGGGACGGCTTGCACCTGTCACCCCTGGGCTTTCGGATATTGGCAAAGTCTCTTGCTACCCCATAGTGCCTTTTTTAGGCAAGGCTCAAAAGATAAACCCACCTCCATAGGTATCACAAGGGATAAGAAACTAAGAGTAATGCTACTCAACGCCAGAAGTCTAAACCTCAAGATGCACGCACTCGAAACTCTCCCTAGCATGGAGAACATCGATATCTGTGCAGTAACAGAAACCTGGTTCAAGGCTCCCGAGAGCACCCCAGCACTACCAGGTTATACCTCATACCATGCTTTTCGGCCCCAAAACTTGGACCGAACCACAAAAGGAGGGGGAGTATTAATATTCGTCAAAGATACCCACACCTCCAGGTTGGTGGCACAGCACGAAGCATCAGAGACTATCCATGTGCAACTAACAGTGGGTAAAACTGCCTTCCAGTTTATAGCCTGCTACAGACCACCCTCCCAAACCCAGAAACCCCACTCGGCCTTCCTGAGAACACTGGAAAATATGAAGGTCTCTCCAAACACCATTATATTGGGCGACTTCAACTACCCAAACATAGACTGGGAGCATTACTCTAGCTCCAACACCCTAGCCCAAAGGTTCCTAGAATTTATAAACTCAAATGCTATGGAACAACTTGTTACCACTCCCACAAGAGGGGAAAACATACTGGACCTGATCATCACCAACATGGGGACTCTATGCTCCAGACCAGAAGTGTATCCCTCACTGGTAAGATCAGACCATAAACTAATTTCACTGGATATTCACATCCCGACCCCACCCCCTGCCCAGAAAACCACAGTGATAAACTTCTCTAAAGCAAATTTCACACTCCTCAAAACTGAGGTGGAATCCTTCAAAGCCCCCGGGCCTGTGGAAAATATGGCCCAGACCGCAGAATCCTTTATAAACGCATTCTATGAACACCTTCAGAAATGTATGGATCATGCAATCCCAAATAAAACCAAGACCCAATCCTCCAAAGGCAGACGTCCTGTCTGGTGGACCCCAGCCATAAACAAACTATACAGTAGAAGGAGGAAGTTACTACATGATAGAGCAAAATCCCAAAAAGGGAAGGCATCTCTGATCAGTATTAGCAAAAAACTACGGGCACTCATAAAATCGTCTAAGGCCAGCTTTGAGAGAAAAATTGCACAGGACACTAAGGATAATCACAAGGCTTTCTTTAGTTATGTCAGGAACCTGGGTGGGAATTCCCAGATATGCTCAGAATTAGTCCAAAATGACAAAAAATACACCGAACCCACAGACATTGCCAACATCCTAGCTGACAGGTTCAGCACAAACTTCTCCCCCCCCCACCAAAAGGGCAAATATCTATCCAAGCAGAGTGCTACCTCCCTGACATCTCAGATGCTCAGGTAAGAGCCGCCCTCTCCAAAGCAAAAAACACAGCATCAATGGGACCAGATGGTGTCCCGGCTGTCCTACATGAGCTCCAAGAAGAGCTAAACCCAAACATAAAACTACTGTTCAATCTCAGCCTTACTACAGGATATGTACCCAAAGAGTGGCGTACAGCAACAGTGGTCCCTCTCCACAAAGGTGGTGCCTCAACGGATCCTGGAAACTATCACCCCATAAGCCTGACTAGCTTGGTCTGCAAAGCTATGGAAAGGATCATCATGGACCTCATAAATAAAGATATTGGGGACCTACAGACACTGGATCCTACCCAGTTTGGCTTTGTTAAGGGCAGATCCTGCCTCTTAAACCTGGTTGATTTCTTTGAAACAGTCACCAAGGCCATTGACGAGGGGAAGGTGGTCCACACAGCCTACCTGGACCTCGCAAAAGCCTTTGATACAATACCCCACTCGGGCATTATAGATAAGCTCACCAGCTTAAATATAAACCCCTATGTCACTAGATGGGTTGCAAACTGGCTCAAGGACAGAACCCACATGATTAGAATTGCTGGAGCCATGTCAGACTCCAAACCAGTTACAAGTGGCATGCCACAAGGCTCAGTCCTGGGACCTCTCTTGTTCGGTATATATTTCTCAGAGGTACAGGCCAACACGGAAGGACTGTGGCTGACCAAGTTCGCAGATGACTGCAAACTGGGTGCCATAATCGACTCTCCAGCTGACACAAGCATCCTACAAAAGGGCCTCATAGAAACAGACAACTGGTGCCAGAGCCATGGCCTCAAGCTAAACGCCAAAAAGTGTATAGTCATTCCCTTTGGCAAAAACAAAGTGCCCACAAATTACCACATAGGTGGTAATCCATTAAGTACAGAAGAAGTAATTAGGGACCTGGGGACCCAAGTTGATAGCAATCTCTCATTTGACAACCACGTGGCCAAAGTAGTTAGAAAAACATTTTATATAGCCCACCTAATCATGAAGGGATTCACATCTAGATCAGGGGAGGTCATCATGCCTCTTTACTCATCCCTCATCAGGCCCATAATTGAGTACAATGCCCCTTTTGGGATGTACCTTACCAGACACCTGCAGCAACTGGAAAGACCCCAAAAGTACCTCACCAAGAGGATCAAAGGGCTCAAACAGATGCCATATGCTGCCCGGTTAAAGAAACTCCAGCTCTACTCAGTGGCATACCGCCTGCTCAGAGGCGGTCTGTGCCTGACGTATAATGCCATGTCCAACCCGGAATTAATGGACATGCTGCACCTCAGAAAATCCAAATCCCATCGAGCTACGTGCTCGAGAGACTTGAACCTCAGCACTGAAATAAATAGGACATGCTGGAGGGACAGATTCATAACCCAGAGGCTCCCTTCACTCTGGAATAAAATCCCAGTCCAGGTTAGGCAGAGTCCCTCATTGACTCTCTTCAAGAGGAATCTTGATGAGTGGATGGGAGATTGTAGGTTTACCCCGGGTATCACTTCTGTGTCACTGTTAGACAGAGGCGCAGTATACTAACCTCGAAAAAGGGCATAGCAAAATTAATTTAAAATGGGTGACGAAAGCCAAACACACACTGGCTAGGCTTATAAATGCCCTAGGGCAGATAGCCTAGTATGAACCTATGAACCTATTACTGTAAAAAGTTCCATTTTTAATCTCAGATTGTGTCAGAAACAAGATAAATGGAGGTGTACAGATTCTTCACCTTTTATTTTCTCATTTTGCCTGTACACTTTGATGAATTTGGCACAGTTTAGTTTTATTTGGAAGGTTTTGAAAGACTATTATTTATTTATTTGTTTGTTTGTTTATTTACTTACTTACTTACCCTTTGTTGACCAGGTTAGTCCCATAGTCCAGAAGCATGTTTTCAGGGGAGACCCAGCTGTATTCATACAGACTAAAGGAAATTTGGCCAATATATCAGGAAATGGCAGACTCTGAGAAGAAAGGTTTTGTTGGAAGTTATGAATGAATGAATGAATGAATTAAGAAAGAAGTTTGTAGTGGCATGAGAAAATGTATATGGAAAAGACAGAAAGAGAGGAAATAAAAAACAAACACCTATAACACTAGGTAACACAGATTATCATTTTTTATGATAATTACTTAAAAAAGGATTATGAGAGTTTGAAGTAACAAGTGAGGGATATAACTGGTGAAAAATTGGATGTGAATGAAATGGTTGTACTGGAGGAAGTAGTGAATTATGTAGTAAGTGAAGAAAGGTGAAGGAAGTGGTTTAATACGCTGTCACAAACACATCTAATAACAACAATCATAAAAACGTGGAACTTTTTAAAAGAAAATGGGATTGGGAAGAAGATGTTCAAATTAATTAGACTGATTTATAAAGAACTGTGAGTGTCAGTAATAATGAATGGATAGATGGGATTAAGTTCTGAGTGTGGAAATGTATTGGTGGAAAACACAGCATGAAGAACTGCTGTATGATTTGCTGTATAATTACAAAGGGAAGACGATGAGGTAATGCTGGGAATATTGTGGTTAAGTTGAATGAATGGGGAGCATAAGAAGCGAATTGGGAATTATTAAGAAAAATGTGAATAGGAAATTGTGCAATGGATGTAAAGGAAAATTATAATATGACAGAAAGTGTTAATATTGTATATGTAAAAAAAGCAACCCCTACTCTTTTTAATAAGTGCTATGAGAAAATTTACATCCACTGAAGCTATCAACAATCAGGCTGAGTTTAATGTTTCATCTGAAGGATGGCCCACTCAGGAGTGCAGAATCACCCTAATGTTGCACTGCAGTACCAGTAACTGAAAATTAATTAAATTACCTGGGGGTGCGAATAAGAACCACAGCCTTCATATCTTCTACCACCAAAGTTTAAGCTTGTTACCTGTTGCGCCCCTGCCTTCCAGGAGTAATTTTTTATGCCCAGAGTTCAAAGAGCTAGACGAACAAAATTTATGGACAATGAAATATGATGATGAATGCTGAATAATGAGACACTGGATACTGATGATAAAAAAAAAAATGTATTTCTGATCTTGGACGAAACATTTTTATGAGGCAGCGTGAAAAATGTTGACATGCAGAGGAAAGGAATTAGGCTTAGCATTTAGATTCCACATAACCATCCATTTATTTAATATTACATTCTTGCTTTATTTGCTGAATATTCCAGGTAACCGTTTTTTAACTTGCAAGCATAGCACATATTTATAATCCTAGGGGAACATTGGAAGAAACATTTAATGTCTTATATGTGAGGAACTGATGTCACAGCTAGATGCAGGATGTGAAAGTGTTGAGGGAATTGATAGTTACCTGATGTTAGTCTATGATGGTGTAGTTTGCGGGCAATAAGACAAACTTTCACTTAAATTGCAGGAGGAACTAAGTTATGCATAGTGGGCATATGGAAGAAATGTTAAGAGGGTGTGGTATTTGGTGTCTTCCTTTCCATCTGTTGATTAGTAGTTTACTTGGTATAAGCTGCTACAACAATTCCCATTCATTTGAGACTGATACATGTTCCATTATTCACATAGGCAAGGAAAGGACCGCGGTAGTGGTGCTGTGGTAGCGTTGTCGCCTCACAGCAAGACGTTGTCCCATTCGATTCTCAGCTAGAGCATCTTCTGTGTGGAGGCATGCATGAATGGGCGTGCCTTCATTGAAGGTTGTGCGTCAGGGCTGGTAACACGGCACGTAAAAATCCACTACCAAACATTAGCAAACCGGAGTTCCGCTGTGGCGACCCCTAACCGGGATAAGCCGAAAGACACAACAACATTCACATAGGCAAGGAGACAATGCAAAGTGTTCCATTAAAAGACAAAAGGAAGTAGCTGGAATATTTAATGAAATGTGAGCATATTACTTTCATACCAAAGAAAAACTTTGCATGTTAAAACTTAACTGGCTTAACTCTGAACAATGACTTTACAGTCTGTTGCTTTATGAGGACATTGGTTACTGTAACAAGACTAATGCAGCTATGAATATGTACTGGGGAGGTGGCAAACTACTGTCATATTTAAAATGAACAACAAAAATGCAGCATCTTGAAAACATTATTATATTTGATGACAAAACAAATATGGGTCAAGTTAGATAATGTTTTGGTGTAGTACAGGTCAAATTAGTGTAAACTAATAAAATAAAATATTCTCAGTAAGGTAAAGAATAGGACATGGGATTGCAATGTGAATCTGACTACATAGGTGTGGTCAAGAGGGTCAGTATTGGTCTGATTGCTCAATTAAAAAAACTTAAGAAACAAGTTGAAGGTAGACTTCTGGAATAGTGGAAAGCTAAAAGAACATGTTATGATGAGATCTGCAATGGCTGCATGAAAACACACGACCCCATACTCATCTAAGGTTCTACAAAGTTAAAACCTTGGGAAAAGTAAACTCTACTGAGTCGAAAAACAAAGCCAAAAAAAGAGTATAAATATGAAAGGACAGCAACTTTATGTCATACCTGCAGAACAGCAGACAGAGGCTGAGAGAGTATAGGCAAAGCCATTGTCACTTACTAAACAGCAAATAACTTTGGGCGTAATGGAGTTAGGAGCACAGGATCATTATTCAGACACTCTACTAATGTTGTTTTCCAAGTTACAGAAGATAAACTCAAAAATGCATACCTTCATGGAAAGTACTCTTATAAAATGATGAGGAGAATCAGGCACAGTCAGAAAATGGGCAGCTGAGGGAAAAAATGTAAGAAATGGAAGCAAAACTAGTGGAAACAAGAGAAACAAGCTGATATGAAGGACAGGAGTCACTGTAAGTATATCTGGTTGAGTGGTGTTCCTGAAGAACTGTGTCATATTTGTACAGCACTTGGTCCATTGGTCAGGGATACCAGAGGACTCTATGCAGATTGAGAGGACACACAGTGTCCAAACACATACCCCATATATCAGACAAAAAAGGTGGGTTGGTATGGGTGACGAACGTATGATGGAAACAACAGCATGAAATAAGAGAATGTAATCTGGAGATGATCAGCTAAATAGACTTGTTTGTGAAAGCAGATGGCAAGATGGAAGGGCATATAAAAAGGTGGACAATGTAATTGTGCCTTGCCATTAACCACTGTTGATGGATATTGCAAGCAGTTTATGCTGGGAAGCTGAGTTATGGTAAATAGTTTTTTTTTCTCATTTCTCTGTGTGTTTCATTTTGTTTGATGGTTACACCTTACAAGTTTATTACTGGTTATGAACACAAATGGCAAGGGAGGAAGCTTCATGGACAGGAAGTATATGTGGCAACATCCAGTGTGTGCAAGTTCAAGAAATAGTTCTTAATGGTGGACTATATGAAAAAAGAAAACTGTTAATTCCTACTGTAGCTAAATTCTCTTAACAAATAAACTCTCTAACTAGTAATAATAAAGGGGAATTCAGACTGTTGTGTTGGAATGTTAATGGGTTGGTTTATGCTCAGAAAAGGAAACAAATAATACAATATGTAAATACAGCTAAATTATCTGTTTGAGCAGGAAAGTAAACAGTTTTTTAGGGGAAGCTGGAGTGCTAGTTTTCTGGGAAGCTGGGGTGCTAGTTTTCACCCCCCCTCCCCCCCCCCCCATGGAGGGGCGAATAGCAGTACTGGTGATGCATAGCTGTGAAATGGTAATAGAAGATTGTTTTGTTGATCCAAAAGTAAGATATGTAGCAATAAAGGGAAGATACATAGGATTTAATCTCACAATAAGTGCAATCTCCCTCCCACCTCGCATCTCCATTAACAAATTTAGAAATGTTATGGTGAACATCTTACATTTTCAGAGGGGATGCTAATTTGTACAGGAGACTGGAACACCACTACAGACTCGAGTGAGGTATACAAGGGCCAGAAAACTGTGGATAATAGGAACAGGAAGGTTAGTGGAACAATTGTTAGAAATGTTGGGCTAACAGACATAGAAAGTAATACTAGTAATTTATCAAGTTATACATACCAGTTGGGAAGGTATGGCATCTGGCCAGGCTTGATGGAGTATATGTTGGCATCTGGCCAGGCTTGATGGAGTATATGTTGGCACATGGCCAGGCTTGATGGGAGTATATGTCTTCATAGAACACAGGTCTTTAGCTGACAGCCTAAAGGTCCTTCCAGTGCTTCTTTCAGACCATTTCCCATTACAGATGGAGCTGAGAAATATCTACAGTGCTAGCAGAGAAAAACATTGGAGATTTCCAATCTATTATCTAAAAAATTAGTCCTTTTCACAGTGGCTGGTTGAGTACTTAATAATAAAACTCAAAAACATTAAAATGGAAAGTGGGCCCATTAAGGTTTAATCGAAAGACACTTAAAGAGAAATGTAAAGGGGAGATACTCAGTTAATCTAAAGTAGACTGGAGTAAGCATAAATCACTACTAGAGAGAAAACTGGAAGAATCATATGAAGAATTATATGTGGTTGAGGAAAGAAATAAGAAGAGGCTATTGGGAAAAAAAAAGCATCCTAGAGCAGCTAAACAAAGAGGTAATAGAGTTACTTTATGACAGGTGGGACACTATGCAAGCTTAAAAGATAAATACTTCAAAGAAACTCCTAGATATCCACATATGCTAGCCATCCTCTTCAGACAATGTAAGGCTAAACAGCTGGTAGTAGGCCTAAGCAGAGCTATGGGTCAACACTTGTTCACCTCGCAAAAGAAATATTACGGGAGTTCAAAGTTTTTTTCTGAGGGGGGAACAGTTAGTGGAAATTAGAAAATTTCTGAGCATTCTAAGGCTCCCTACACTAACAGTAGAACAAAACAGAGAGTTAATTAGTCCTTGTACTGCAAAGGATATTGGGGGGAGTGGATTCTCTGCAAAATGAAACAAAGGAAAACATCAGGTACTGATGGTTTACCAACAGATGTATGGAAAACTGGAGGGTTGGAACTAGGGGAGTTTTAATGATCCCTTTTAATCACATTCTGTGTAATGGCTCAACACCTGAATCGTGGAAGCACACCATAACAGTAATGATCCATAAAGAGTGAAAATCAAAAGAGTTACTTGCCTCATACAAATCCATCGCAATCTTAAACCCTGACTATAAAATATTTATTGCCTTATTGGCAAATAGATTAGGGAATGTTGTAAAGTACTTGATACACTCAGACCAAACAGGTTTTATCAGGGGTAGACAAACATTATGAGAACATCCTTAATTATTCATCATACAGTTCAAACATGTAATAAAGAAACCCTCACTAGCCTTGATGGAGAAAAAACATTTAATGAGTAAACCAAAACCAAAAAACATGACACCGAGGATGGAAAGGTAAAACCGCAGCCTTTAATATTAATAACACATAAAAAAATAATAATGATAAGATTCTTCAGATCTGAAGAAGTTTGTTATTTAATGGATGAAAGCACTTATCATTATTGTTTTTCTATGTGATATTAATGGTTTTACCTTTACATCCTCGTTTTTTTGGTTTTGGTTCGTTTGTGAAGACTTTCATGTTTTTTCAGTGATTTGACAGAGTAAAGAGGGAGTTTCTTAGGGAGACCTTATTATTAGCCTTTAGTGTAGAACACAAATTTGTGGAGACAATTTTAAAACTATACTACGGTACAGCAGCATGAATCAAAACAGAAGCCAGAGCAGAATTACTGTTTGATATCATGAGAGGCACAAGACAGAGCTGCCCACTCTCTCCACTTTTATTTACCTTGTATCTTGAACTGCTAGTGGAGAAGATAAGATAATCAGGATTAAAGGATATAAAGTCAGAGCAACAGAGCACAAAATAGCTGCATATGCTAATAACATTCTTTTATTCTTGCAGCACAAGAAGAGCATGCTTAGTGTAGTAAAGAATACCCTAAAATGGAACACACTACAACAATGGCAGGCTATTAGCTCCCCATAGGGGTAGGTATTGTATGACAGTGGGATAGGGGTATGAGTCTAAACTGGGTATACAGAAAAAACATGAGTTAGATTTTGACATCAAATCAGACTTCAGGATGATTGGATGAGTTGGGATATAGCCAAAAATAAATTTGGACCAACTAATGTAGAATATGAGGGATTAATAAGAATGGAAAAAGACAAAATATATATAGCTCATAGAACAAGCTGAAAAGTTGGGTTTAGTGGATATATACACAGATAAAAAACTACATTTGCAGAACAGGAAAATGAAATTTCTTAGTGATATTCACAGTAACTAGGTCTATATTATACAGTCGAAGCTTTAGGTAATTGAATACTTAAAGCTCTACACCTAAACAGCGAAAGCTGTAAACATCGAACGTCCACTTCCGCAAATTTATTTCTTAGGGAAAAGATTTGCGATGCTGGAAAAAAAGAAAAATTTTAAACCCTAATCGAGTGGTGGGCTTTGCCCCCCCCACACCCCTTAACTAAATATATCAACTCTGAGATTGCTCTACAGTGTAGAAAAGGGCAGATTCCCAGTAATGGCCAAGCAAATGTTTTCCCTACAAAAAAATTTGCGGAAGTGGCCGTTCATTGTTTACAGCTTTCGCTGTTTAGGTGTCGAGCTTGAGGTATTCGATTACCTAGTATAGATCCCAGTAACTTACCATATAAGAGAAAAAAAGCAATAATAAACTGGAAATGGAATTTGATAGAAGAGCTGAATAGGAAATTTCTGACAGAATTCTAAGGGAATGTGAGCTTGTGCTATCTATGACAAAAATGCGAGTCCCTATCACTTGACTGAGTTTTCAGAAACTGAAAATTCATATGGTCAAGATCATACGATCGAGTTTTAGAAAACTTGAAGCTTTTGAATGGCGATTGCAGTACAGTGCAGATCAGGAAATTTGCCCATTTCCTTACTGTAGTGCGATCTCAGAGTTAGTATATATAATTTCCAGGGAGTGTGGGGGTGCAGGTGGGCTTGCCCCCTCTAAAAGCATAAAAAAATGTAAATTTCAGTGGTTTTTTGTACTTTTTTTTTGATGTTCTAGTTTTCGGAAACTAAATCATATGGTCTTGACCATATGAATTTCAAGTTTCTGAAAACTCAATCATCTGACATAGATCCCAAAAAGCAGGATATTTAGGATCTTTCCATGTAAGTGTCTACACAGGTATATTTAGACTATGGTAAAAATTAAACAAGATTCCAGAGGGAAATGAAACTTGTTGGAGATATAT
Organism: Protopterus annectens; assembly: GCF_019279795.1. Taxonomy (NCBI): domain Eukaryota; kingdom Metazoa; phylum Chordata; order Ceratodontiformes; family Protopteridae; genus Protopterus; species Protopterus annectens. Next base: position 231,830,022 of record NC_056749.1, read on the forward strand.
TTATTTTATTTATTTATTGCATTTGTTTACCGGGAAAGTCCACTGCGCCTAAAAGAGCCCATTTTAGGTGGAGGCCCAAGGAGAAAAGCTCCAACAAGAATATGGATGCAGAAAAAAAATTAAACATTAATTGGTACAGAAGTAGAAACAGTATTACACACAGTGGTTACAGTACCATATACAGAATATATACGTAAAAGCAGGACTTTAGTTGGTTGCCTGATGAATTCAGAGTGGTAAAAACAGAGATAAGATGTGAGCATCTGATAAGACAGACATAGAGCCATATCTTCTAGGACTGTAATAGCCTCTGTCAGTATAAGGCATAATTACAGAAACTTATTGCTGACCTATTTACCAAGGAAATTTGACTAACAATGGTATGATTTCTTTTGGGTTTGTCTCCAGACACAGAAATGTCACCAGGTCACACCATAATACTTTTCCTTATGGTATTGTTGGCTAAAAAAGCTATATTGAAGAAATGAATGACCCTTCCAAATATCAGGGAAGTGTTAGGCATGGTAGACCAACTGTACTACAGCGAGGGAAAAGGGCTTAGAGGTAGTACATACAGGAGGCTTCTAGAAATTTAGAAAGAATGGCTTGTGGATAAAGAAACATTTGTTGAGCTACTTTCTTGAAGTGGGAGAGCACAAACCAAACGTAATCAAAGGCCTTTGACTGGCTCTTGCCACAGGTCTAATATATATATGTATATGATATATGTGACGATTGGGGAGAGATGGGCTAAGGCTGTCAGCCCAGTCAAATAGAATTTGATATATAATTCTATTAACTGTATAAATAAATGTAAAATACAGGCTTGTGTTATTAAATGAAAGAAAAAACTGTAAAATGTGAAATTCAAGATTGTTGCAACATTGCCATCTGCTGTAAGGAAAACCAAGCCAAGTATTTCAAATGTGTCTTTTTAAGTTGAAAAGATCTTATGAATCTCTTTAATGTTTTACAAATCAGTTCCAGTGTGTCTGGATGAAGGTTTCATGCCCATTGTTTTAGGCTAAAGCTTATGACCAGAATTTAGATGTGGAAGGTGCTTTATTGCTCTAGTTTCTGCTAGAATGTATATGTGAAATGCCTTGTACTGTTGTAATCTTCTGAGTAGGTGTAAGATTGCTAAATAATGCAGTTTGTGGCCTGAGAACTCAGACCAGGTGTTAAGATGATGCAATATGAATACTGGGAAAACCTAAGTGTCAAAAATGATGTAATTTGGGAAGGGCCTTAGAGACATGTTTATTAGTAATGTTTAAATACTATTTCTC
>NC_056749.1:231836310-231878810 GCF_019279795.1 Protopterus annectens
AGCCATTAAAGAATGTCAGAAGTCATTCTCACTACTGAAAATACAGAAATTAAAAATGTACCTGAGGTTTAAGCAATTCAAAGAATTGATTTTAGCTTTGATTAGCAAAAATTCTAGCCAAACTAAAGAAAGAACATCTAATATAATGCACACATTTCTTGGGCATTTTGCCACTAAGAGTGCATTATCTAACCCCCCCCCCCCAGTCTTATGGACTACAAGTAAACTACAACTTAAAAACAAAGAGTTAAGAAACAAAATTCAGGATATTTTGAATTGTATCATTCTTTATTATAAATAAGTAGCTTATTCATTTCAGGTGGTATAACATCCCACAGACTCCTAACATATTGAATGCTTACTCAGTTGTATACCTATATGCCTAATGCAGTGGTTTAAAGGTGAGTGTGAGTTAATCTTTTCAGAATAACATTATTGTTTCTAGAAATATATTACTCTGTTAGTTACAGTATAATAAATGGAAGCCCAAGATGCATCACAACAACCTGATAATTCTCATAAAAGATCTGTAAACTCATTCTGTCAAAAATTTAAAACAATTGTATTGGAAATTTACCAGGCATAAGAGTGCAATCCAATGTTCACAAGCTCTTGAGTTCTTTCTCTTGATGACTAAAGCTATGAATAATGTTTGTGCTTAAGTAACATAAGATTGTCCTTTCTGATGGAAATATATATATATATATATATATATATATATATATATATATATATATATATACACACACACACACACACACATATAAGAGGGAATAGATCAACAAATATACTAAGAAAGATAGGTGTGATAAAAGCTGTGCACAGTATTATAACACACCACAATCTATAGTAAAAAACACAGAAATCAAATGACTCCGTAATAATCTCAATATTATATACATCTTCAGATATGCCCCCAGACTATACAACTATATAGACGTAAATTACAATGAGATTGTATAGTTTTTAATGAACACAACATTCTCTTTTAAATATGAAGTATTCATTGACAATGATTTTTTAAAAAAAGTATTATTAAGTATACAAAAAAGAATGTTTTGTATATGTTTTTACACATTTTTTATATATTTTATATTTTTATATGTATGTAATAATAGAAATTCAACATCATTGTCCAATGGGACATATTATAGATATAATAACATTTATTCTTTGAAATCAATAATTCATACATATTTACATTAATATTGAACTTTTTTATATAGTCATCGTATGCACAGATACTCTGTGCATAAGCAACTTTACTGGATTATGCTAAGTGTGTGCATTATAGTCTAATTGTTTTATTTCGTTTTATTTCATTTTATATTAGGGATGATATATGCTTATTCACATTAGGGACAATATATGCTTATTTATTGTTCACACACAGACTTTAATATTTATATACAAGTGGACGCATATAGTTACTTATTAGTATTCTAGGAATGCACAAGCATTTATTGCGTAGCAGTAATATATATTTCGTGGAGAACATATATTTTTACTGTGTTTTCATTTTACTATATTTTAATCAATTTAAAGGTCAATTCTTATTGTACATGAAACACAAGTTTATTTATTTATGTATTTACATCATAGTTACACGAATATGTATTAATAAATTCTGCTATGGTATGCCTTTAAGATTTTAAAAATACATTGGCGCCTAAAAAGTTATTTAAGCGTCCGTGAACAGTTGGTTAGTGAGTTCTGATGAAACCCAGTGTTAATGGGTGAAAGCGCTTAACTCTGCATTATTTCTATAGTATTTTCGCATTTTTGCTTTTATATTTACACGTTGTTCGTGCTAGTTACAGAAATAAACTTGGAACTGTTTTATTTTAATATCGCATTCTCGTGTTGTTTGAGCCTGACATGAAATAACTCTGCAAACTTTGCGATCGATTAGCTGATGGTAGATGTTTGGAAACACGCTTGGATTTACATTTGGAATCCTCGTTTTTGGGGCACTTATTGGTGTTTTCGCAGGGGATTATTACACCACAATCTATCATGCACTATCACAAATAACTAACTAAAAATTTCAGCACAGATGGAAAAAGAAGATACGAAGATAAATATAAAGGAAAAGTGCAAAATAAGCAATTTATTGATGACCCAAAAAGGTTTTATAGAGAACTGGGAAACAAGGTAAAAGGAATTGAAAGACTGCCAAAAAAGAAGAATTAGATGCACTTTGGAGCAGTATCTATGAAGATCCTGTGGAACATAACAAAGATGCTAAATGGATAGAAGAAGTAAAAGAAAGAATAAGAAGTTTAAAGGTACAGGATATGAAATGGGATGAAGTAACAGCTAGAGAGACTGAAACAAAGTTAAGAAAATCCTCTAACTGGAAAACCCCAGGCCCAGATGCAGTACCTAACTTCTGGTTAAAAGTATAATACTTAACATCTTTGGACTAAGACTTAGCTATGAGTAAGAACTATTTATATGCACACCCAGAACAGACAGCAACCTGGCTAACAACAGGAAAAACAATGCTCCTACTTAAGAGTGAACGTGCAAGCTGCCCTAAAAATTATAGACCAATAACTTGCCTTCCGACAACATATAAACTATATATGGGAATTGATGCCGACAGAGTTTATAGTCATTTAGAAGAAAACTCAATTATGGCAGTAGAACAAAAAGGCAAAAAAGAAAGTCATATGGAACAAAGGATCATTTGTTACTAAATAAAGTCATACTGGAGAACTGTAAAAAGGGGAAGAATCTAAGTATGGCATGGATTGACTACAAAAAAGCATTTGATAATATCCCTCATTCATGGATAAAAGAGTGCTTAAAATTGTGTAAGATACACCCCACACTGATCGATTACATTACACTGACCAGGAAACAGTGGTAGACCACTTTGCAATTAAGCCATTATAAAGGACAAATTATTATCCCAGGGATAAAAAATTAAAAGGGGGATATTCCAGGGTGACTCTGTCACTGTTACTGTTCTGCCTTGCCCTTAATCCATTAAGCTTTTTACTCAACAGCTTAGGCCATGGCTATAATCTGGCTTCTAGAAAACAACAAAGTGTAAAGACTTTTCACCTTCTCTTTGTCAATGATTTAAAACTGTATAGCTCATCAGATGAGGAACTGAAAGCAAAACTGCAAGTTGTCAAAACTTTTTCAGATGATATAAGAATGTCATTTGGTCTTGATAAATGTGCAAAAGTAACCTTTAAAGCAGGAAAACTGCAACACCAAGAAAACATCAGTTTGGGACAAGAATGTGATATAAAAGAACTTGAGCAAGCAGGTGTGTATAAATATTTGGGAATTGATGAAGGATCAACAATAAAGCACGAACAAATGTGAATAACCTTAGTAAGGAATACTTCAGAAGACTTAAATTAATCCTGAAAACAGCAGTGACATCAAGGAACAAAATCCAAGCTATAAACTAATTTGCTCTTCCTGTTCTAACTTACAGTTTTGGAGTGACTGACTGGCCCCAAAACGTGTTGGATAGAGTAGACAGGAAAACAAGAAGGATGCTTCATGCTCACCAAATGATTTATAAAAGTCATTGTATACCAAGATTATATATTCCTCGTTCCAAAGGAAGGATGGGCCTCCTTGAAATTGATTATATGTACAGATCTGCAATCGTGGGACTCCACACACATCTGATGACCTCACAAGATCCAAACATAGTGAAAGTTTTGAAACATGAGGAGAATAAATTTAAGATGACTTCTCTGCTTAATCTAGCAGAGGCATATTGGCGTCAAGCAGGAATGAAAATTAAACCCGAAGTAGATAAAAATCAGGCAGTAACTGAATGTCCCAAAAACAACAAAAGAAAGTATATAAGGTGAAGGATCAGATGAGAAGGCAAGCAATGTGGAAAAAGCATAAATATAGTTTCAAGTATAAAAAACTTCTGGAAGAACCTCATGCTGAACAGAAACAAAAACAGGAATGGTTAAGGAGAGGTGAATTCAAACCAAGAGATAAAAGGTTAATATTGGCAGCCCAAGACAGTGGGCTGCATACACGTTGATTTATAAAGTCCATTGAACATGTGGGAGAAACAGACAAATGTTGGTTTTGTAAAACCAAATTGGAAACAGTTGCACAGCTCATTGCTGGTTGTGACATACTAATGGCAGAAGGACTATATACTGAAAGGCATAATAATGTGGCCAGACTGTTGGACTGGGAATTGTGCAAACATTATGGTACTGAAGTGGCCGAAAAACACTGGAAACATGAGCCACAAAGCATCATAGAAAATGAAGAAGTCTACATCACATGGGATCACCCATTACCAACACTTCAAAAGATAGATGCTAGAAAACTGGATATAGTGGTGCAAGAAAAGATGACAAGAGTAGCATTGATAATTGAAATTGCCACACCCAGTGACTACAGTGTGTTGTGTACAAAGAGACACAAAGTCATAAAATATCAGGATCTGCAGGCAGAAACGAGAGCAATGTGGAAGAAAGATACCCAGACAGTTCCAATAGTAGTAGGAGCAACAGGACTTATAAAAAAGAATTTACAGTTGTATTTAGATATGTTATCAATACATGTAACTCCATACGAACAGAAGGAGTCATTACTGGGCACATTGTGGATGCTGTGAAGAGCACTACTGCCTGACATCAAAGATTGAAACAATACTAATTTCATGAACTTTAATCATACTTTGACTTAAGAATAGGGTCCATTCCCATCATGGTATTAGAAATGCAAAAGACTTGGAGAAATTAAAAAGCATGGAAATATGTAGAAGAAAGATAGGAGCAGCAGGTCTAATGAAAACAAATTTACAGTCTTAGTTATGCTACCATTACGTGTAACCCCATATGAATTACAAGAAGAGGCAACCCTGGGCACACTGTGCGTGCTGAAAAGAGTACTATTGGCTAACACTAAAGACTGAAAAAATACTCATTTTATTAACTGTAATCCTACCCTGACTTAGGAATGGAGTTAATTCCGGTTTACCTTTAATACCGTGAACTGCACAAGTGCGAGTATTCAAAACGGCAACTCAGATATGCGAAAAATAACCGCAAAATTTAAAAAATATCAAAAATGAAAAGGTGGAATTTTTTCGCCTTGCAAACACCACCAGCATATCACTGTGTTCAGCATCAAGCCATACACATAACTGCAAACATCGGAAGTGATTCTTGTCATGAACGTGCCACAATAAAGTCCCTTATTCACTGTAAGCAATATACAGCTTCTTGAATTGTGTTCTGTGTAATTTATCCTCCAGAAAGTGATGTGCTCCACAAATAGCAAGTGCAAGGATACCTAAAGTCATGAGAAGGAGCAGTATTTTGCCACTAATTTAACAAATCCTCTAGCAGTGAATTCAGAATGTTTCTCCAGTAAACTTGTAAAGGCTGCCCTTTGTCCAAGAGTCTCCTACATTTTGGTGATGAAGGCAAACACAACAGCAGTCTACGTCTCAAATCATCATCATGATTCTGCTCAAGTTGCACAGCCTGTAATATGTCAAGCATATAAAGGGTTTGCTTAGCCAACAAACTACGTAGCTTCCTGTGCCAACCCTCAACAGCATTCTGGATACAAGGGTAGCCCATACCAAATGTGTCATACTGATTCCAAAATGTACTATCAAATAAAGGAGGAACTCTTTCACTTGTATTTCCCCTCATATCATATCGCTGTGGCCTTCCATATATATATATATATATATATATATATATATATATATATATATATATATATGTTTCCTTAAAGAAGGTACACAAAGGCTTACTCTCCTCTGGCATGTCAGCTTCTATTTCAAGGAAAGTATTACATATGTCCCCTGGGTCAACAAACGCCAATGCAGGTATCTCCTTGCACAGCATTGCAAAGGATATACTGCCTCCAAAGTGTCCTGCCAAAGTAAGCGTTGTATATTTCTCCAAACAATTTGGCACAAGTGGAACCAGGAACCTTTGGTTAATGTATTAGGGAGATGTCTCTGAATAGAATTCACTGCAGCCCTTTCGAAATCTGTCAACACCATATTGGGAAGTAGTCTAAATTCATTTTCAGAAATTCAAAACTATGCTCCAAAAAGCATCATACCACCTTTCACTTTTTCTGGGCATTATCCCAAAAACAACAGGTACCACCTTTCTATTCACTCCACCAGCCAGTGTGCAATGTAACGTGTACACTTGTCTACATTCAGTAGTACTAATAGGGAAGGTCCCATCTGCCATTAGGTATTCAGATTCACAAAGCATATTCAAATTATCCCTTGTGGTTATAACAACAACATTGGTATCACTTTCGTTATCAGCACTATGTTTGATAATGAACAAACCATTCTTTAAAGGTAGCATGTCAGCACTCAGTTCCCTGAGATTACGGAAGCCATTGCACTTATCCAATTTCTTTCTGTACCTCTGTCGACCAATGGTCTGCTTAAGGGCACTAGTATTCGGTAACTCATTGACAACTTCACTTGACGTACTAGCTAGAACTTCTGCAACTATTTTGCATGGGTCCTCCACAGATTGCTCAGCATGACGTTTCAACCATTCTTTTACCCTCATGACCTCCCCTTGCACTACATCTGGGGCATAGTAATGTGGCGTGCTCTTCATCATCCTATAGCCATGTACATCAGTTTCAGTAACGCATCTACCCTTATACCTTTCTTTGCTCTACTTATGCCAAGTCAACATTTTATAGAGCTTATACCACTTCTTAGGCCAAGAGAACAGTTAGCCCGTTACTGTATGGCTATCAGGAATAACAATTTAATAACACTAAATAAATTCTGCAGTTATATTGCTCAGGATAGCAATGAAAGCTTACATACATTTGCAACAATAGTCCTGCTTTATGCTGATTCTTTTTACTTCCTTTTTAACATACACTGCAGATTGTTTTACCTCCATAGTCCTTAGATCGTCTGCTGAAATTATATATCCAAAACAACAGAACGCCACTTCAAACGTGCAGATCAGGTGCAAACTCTGCTTGGACCGGGAGGGGTTTTACAGGGCGCTGGAATTACGTTATGACTTATGCGACACAGCTTAAGGTCATACTGCATATGCGCGACTGTTTAATGTGCAAATTGATTTGTTCATTCGTCCTTAACATATTCGCACTTACTGAAGTCAAACACCTGATATCATGAAAATGGTATTTCGACCTTTATGAATTCGCCCGAGTGTGATTTGTGGTATTAAAGGTAAACCGTTAATTCCTGCTGTGGTATTAGAAATCAAAACTACCTGTAGAAATTAAACTGATGGCAATATTAGCAGAAAACATCTGTTCAAGTATGAATCAGGAAACCAAGACTAGAAATAAGAGGGGAGAATTGTGCAAAAGCCTAAATAAATATCTTTCCCCAACTGCAACAATTTTTTTTCTCTGTTCAGTAGAAGAATTTTCAGCCAACTCTGAAAGAAAAACAAATTCTCAAGACTGACGTGTGGCTTCTTGCTGTACAACAATAAAAATTGTATGCCTGTGATTTACCAAAGTGGCTCCTGCTTTCTGAACTTTTTTGCATGAATCTGATTAATAGTTAAAAAAGCCCATCCCTGCTGGGTGGCTTTCCAGTACATGCTCTGGTTTGTTTTCCATACAATACCTCTGTGTGGAGAAATTTCTTGGCCATTTTAAATAAGTGGAAACATGTATTTTTTCTTTCATAGAAATCCTGTACCTGATACCATTCACCTGTTTATTTTTATTTATCTATATTTGTCCCCTCCCCTTTTTTTAACTAAGATGGGAGTTTGTTTGTTTTTTTGATGTGTAGGTGTTCTGATTATGTGCTTAGCAACACATCATTACATTAGCCATGTAAACAGTGCAAGTACTAAATTAAAATGTTACCTACACAAGAACAAAAGCTGCAAACATATAAATCAGTATGTGCTTTAATTATGAATGCTATGTGCAGTAGCTATATGAAAAATTATAATACTCTCGGGAAAAATTTAAGGACACATGAATGATATTGTTCTAAATAAAAGTGTATTACAAACTGTTCAGCTAATAATTGTTGTGATTCTTCTAACACATCTCTAATGCAGATGTAAAAAGTTTGCAACAGCAGCATAAATTATTACTGTCTTTGAAAGTAATTGATTATTGCTCTCTTAGTCTAAATCATGGTATCTTTCCTTTATGCTGTCCAAATTCAGCACTTTTCATCCTACTCTAGCTAGAAAAGTAGTATAGAGCTTTGCTTTATCCATAGTGAATTAAACAAAGCTCACCTGCATGCTGACATAATGACATTTGGCAACCATTTAGAAGTTTATATGCTTCTAATAACAATTATTCCCATCTAATAAATTCAGTCTGATACAAAAATTAGGGCCCTCAACAAGATGCTTATGAAAACTGATGTCATTCCAGGGCAATCAATGTAGTCAATTCATATCTATTGCTGCAAGAAGGTGCTTTACTATCAACTAACATCTGGTTTTACAAGTTATTACAGAAATAAAAATCTGTGCAAAGCATAAGTCTCACACATGCTGCACACCTTTTTGAATGTACAGGAGCTAGTAAGGCAAGACAAGATAAATTTATGAAATCTGTTGCAGACAGAGTACTGAAATAATCAGCTTTGGTGAGTAATCATTGTATAGTTTGTCTACAGTTGTGTTGGTATCTATTATAAACAAGAAAGCACTGTCTACAAATTTGTATATTACTACTGAGTTCATCCGTCTGTCATATTTACTACTGTTAATAAGAACCTATACTAACCTATGAAAACCAAATGAAAAATATATTACTACAAGTTCTTACCCAATTACACCTAAATTAAAAATGTACTAAGTGCATGTGTGTTGTATGTATGTATATAAGGATGTGTGTGTCTGTACAAACACACACACACACACATATATGTGTGTGTCTACTTCACTTCGCCTAAAACTCATTTGGCAAAATTTCATCTGACTGACACCAAATCACCTAATATTCAAATTACCGAAAACGCATGTGATTGAATCTCATTTCACTGAATGTTAAACCATAGACATAATGTGGATTTCCCTTCACCTCTGACTTGCTTGTGATAAAAAGAATTACTGTAACTTACAGTGCTGACTGTTAGAATACCGATAGTCATGTAGAATGTAGTGTTGTAGTGTTTCTAAATGTGGGTATGTGTCTTTACATTTTTATGGAAAGTATCTAAACTAATATGGTGGATGTTTTGTGCATTCCCAGCAGTAGTGGCATTGTATACAGTACTGTAAGGCAAGTAAAAGGTATATGCCCTTTTCCCCACTGTAGTGCAATCCTGGAGTTAGTATATATAGTTGGGGGGGGGGGCACAGCCCCCCCCTACCTAGTTTGGTTTAATATTGTCTGGTTTCTATTAAGAGGGTAAGTAAGTAGTTTTTAAGTTTTGGAAAGAGTTAGTCACTGGTGTTGTAAGTGTGCATGTCTATTGTGTAAAATCTAGTATTTTGAAATTCACCATTGTAAGCTTTCTGTGAAATGAGATTCAGTCAGATGGGTTTTTAGTCATTTGAAAATTAGGTGATTTTGTCTCAGTCAAATGAAATTCTGCCAAATGAGTTTTAGGCAAAGTGAAGTAGACCCATATATATACACATATATATATATATATATATATATGTGTGTGTATGTGTGTGTTTTTGATTGTACAGACAACACACACACACACACACACACACACACAATAGTATACGGGGACTACTCCAGTAATCCTGTGTACAGTTTTTACTAACAATAAGTGTTACAATATTTTTTTTCTCAGAAAGTTGCTGTGAAACTGATATTCTGTGTTCGTAAATGGCATTTGCACCATAAACATCAGATCCAACAGTCTTTATACTAGAGCAAGTAGCATAAAGCTAAACTGAATTTGCTAACAAATATCAGTGACAAGGGGAGATTTTTTCATCCTGAACACAGTCCCTGACTCCTTTGATTACTTTATAAGTACACATTATTGTATATTAATCTACTGTCAGTAACATGGTAAAAGTTAAAAATACAATATGGAATGAGGAGGTGCATTCAGATGAACAAGCACACGGTTGTTTTCCTTTGTGTTTTTGCTCGTAAAAATAAAATACCTCTTGAGAGATTATTTCTAAGAGAATGATGCAAGATACTGGCTGAGAACACAACAAAGCTCTGTATTATATAGGCAACATAACACTACAATGAACTTAAGAAAATACATGCTGCTAACACACAACAGTACATGTACAGTGCTTGTTATAATTGGAATTCGACCACTGTAATGCAGTTGCAATGAATTGCTTATACTGTAAGGGAAGATTTAATGCTTTTCTTTTCTGCAGTAACGACTCAAACCAAATGCGCCTACTTAAAAATGAAACACATGCATGAAACCAAGTTTTTTTTCCCATTAAAGTCTTGGATAAATTTAATAAGAGCAAAAACTAAAATTATATAAAACAGAAGGCTCTCAGCAAATTTCTTACGCCACACTCTGTAAAATAATGTATGATATTCTAAAGGCAATACATATATTTTGGAATACAATAGCTTTATCTGGACGTTTCTGGGACCACTGTTCCTAAAACTCTACTTTCCTGTTCCAAATTGCTGAGAGAAAACAGAAAGGCAAAGGCTTCTGTTCTGTGCAAAAACAACTATCTGCCATTTCTCTGTTTAAAGATGACCTTGAAGTTGACCAAACAAAAGCTTTATGTCTCATTCTAGATTTCTGTTTTATATCATATTTTAATTGGTGTAGTCGTGCACCACACAATCTGCTTCCATAAAACAAACATGCTAACAGCAGATGTAGTACAGTGCAATATCTGCCTGCTGTGACTGGTGTTCCATGAGTATTTAAGAAAAATTTAAATTATGGCTTTGCCAGGGATTATATTTGTGACACATTTTCAACTGTTGCTGCTGCTTTGCAGGATATAAGGCTAGACAGACAACAAGAAACCATGAGATGACATTAAAAAAAGAAAAAGAAATTTGTGCTCTGAAATCTGTTCACATATCATTAAATATAAGCGGAAGCTATTTGAAGTAAAAAAAAAATATGCACTGTTGTTCTTTGGGCTTTAACACATAAACAGCATGAATAAATATGATTTGAATAGAACTTAGAAAATCCATTCATTTTAAAGAAGTGTATCTCCAATATAGTATTCGTTGTGCCGGAACTTATTCTTTTTTTATATTATTAGAGTGTTTTATTTGCATAATTTTATAGTAGTGAAATGACCCCCTTTTCAAGTAGGTTGAAATACCTTAATAGGAATGAGTTCCTTACTAGAGTGTAACAGTAGAATGTACTGATCACATTATAGGGCCTCCAGGATATATTTTTATGGTACTGTAGGTACAGCTTGATATCTGGGTATGATGACAGGTCACAGAAGGCATTCTGGTATATTGTAAATTATTCAGGTGTAGTATGACTGATTTTATAATAAAGGAAAGCATTCTCTGTTATGTTATTGATACCCTTTGTGTAGCACTGAAATTAACTACCTTGTATTCTTTTAAATCGCATTCTCTGAATCTGCATGTTCCGTGGTTGAAATGCTGATAAGAATGTTACTACAGGCCCAGAAAGCTACCTTGATATTGATGTCTAACACAAACACACACACACACACACACACACACACATACACACACACACACACACACACACACACACACACACAGAATATCTATACATTTATTTTCAGTAGTGCAGCGGTAGCGTTGTCGCCTCACAGCAAGAGGTTCTCCCGTTCAATTCTCGGCTGGAGCACCTTCTGTGTGGAGTCTGCATGTCCTCCCCATGGTCGAGTGGCATTCGAAAGACATGTGTGAATAGGCATGCCTTCATTGAAGGTTGGGCATCGGGCTGGCACCTCGGCACCATAAAAATCTACTGCCAATCATTAGCGGACCAGAGTTCTGCTGTGGCGACCCCTAACCAGGAAAAGCCGAAAGAAGAACAACAACATTTGCATTTGTTAATCATGAATGTCAAGCTGTGGAGTCCACTTTAGAACAGAAACCTGTGGAGAATAAAAGTCTAGAGAAAAAAAGTTGCAATCAAATGGTATTGAAAAAATATATATTCACATATCAACAAATACTGGTTTACAACAGATAAAACTGGTACTGGTGTACCCCAGACAAGGGGTATGATAAACATATTTATCTTCTATACTGTGTACATACTTTTGTTTATCTACACTCTTGGCAAGTCACCAATGGTTTATCTGTACTTCTATTGCATTGTGTTCGCTTATCTACACCTGTCCCCCCTAACCTGCCATATTTATGCTAGTCATAAAAACCTAAAGTAAAAGTTTACATAATACACACAATTATGTTACACCAAAACAAAATCTCTAAAACCCAAAGCCATGATTGTTTTTAATAAAAAAAAAGCAGGAGTCGCACCTCCCTTTTATTTCAGTGTAAACGCACACGCACACTACAAGTGACATAATATTCATATCTGCTCATACAAAAATAGAACACTTTCCATAGCTAGCCAATCAAAATGTGGCATTCATGGCAAAAAAAACACAGTACCTTCTAAATGAAGAAAAATGAAATAACTAACTGTAAAATTATAAGAGCTTAATATATCCCTGACAGTACTAGCAAAATACATTTAACTGTGGTAAAGTGCTATGATGCGCACTGCAGGACAGACAAAGAAATGAGGACATCAGAGGAGAAACCAAAGTAGCTCCGATTGCAGAGAAGGTCAAAGAGAGCAGATAATGGTGGTTCTGGCATATGTGCAGAAAATTAGAAGACAATCTGGTGAAGAAGATTTGGGACAGACAGGAAAAAGGCAGGAGGAAACAAGGGCATTCAGCAAAGAGGTGGATGGACTGTGTGACAGAAGACCTGTTGCGGAATTTAAGTGAGAGTGTGGCATTAAATTGAGACAGATGGCAAGAGTGGGCATGACACCACATCTCCATGTAGGAAATAGGACTGAGGATGATAATGATAACTGCTAAAAAAATCATTCAAAGAACAGCTGATGTGCCTCAAAACTATCAAAAAAAATCTTCTACTTCAAAAAAAAAAAAAATCAGCCAGAAGCCATTTCTTTCATATAAATCTTTTCTGTAGAACCTTAGGCAATTAATAAAGATTTATAATACTGTGGGGAAAAATTACACCTATTTTTTTAAAAATATAGATAACCTGAATGTAAGCAATCAGGCACTATGCTGTCATATAGCTTTAGTTTGGAAAATCTGAAGTTATTTCATGCTCCAGGATCTTATGTACCACCGATAAATATAAATATACACACACATACATATATATATGTGTGTATATATATATATATATATATATATATATATATATATATATATGTGTGTGTGTGTGTGTGTGTATGTATAGGGGGTTATATACATACTGGGGTGTAATCTAGCTTGACTGTTGTTAATGTCGACATGTATTTAGTTGACAGAACCTGGTCGACTAAAATGATTCATAGGTGTTTGGGATTACACAATCCCTTTGCTGTTGATATTTCTACAATTTTTTCGTAGCTTTATTTGCATGCTCTGAGGATATTCCTCACACATGCATCTGACCTGTTGCCATTGGTGTTGTCAGCCTCTTGTTGTCAACATTACCTATGTTGATATTTATCGAGTTTTTGAAGCTTAAAATTCATATAGTTGAGACTATATGTTCAAGTTTCCAAAAACTCAAATGTGAAAAAAAATCCACATTTTTACAGGGAGCCAAGCCCCCCAGCATACCCACGCTGCCTGAAAATTATATATACCAACTCTGCAATCACACTCCTGTGGTAAAAAGGGCATATTCCCTGATTCCTACTGCACTGTGATATATATATATATGTCAGAGTTGGTATATAGATATAGGCTTACCCCTATCAAAAACAGAATTTTTTTTTTTTTTTGCATTCGAGTTTGAGTTTTCAGAAACTCAATCATATGGTCTTGGCCATATGAATTTCAAGTTTCCAAAAACTCAATAACATAATTGTAAAAAGTCCATACACCCCCTTTTCTATTTTAAAGGGCAAGTTAGAAAAAAATGCCCCTCTTTCTTCTACATTCAGGACACTGACTACACCACCATTTTGACTTACTTCGGCTTCAACTCCACTTGGAAATGGTATCACACAATTGGTGTACTGGGATGGTATATTACAATACACACACACACACACACACACACACACAAACTCTAAACTGTGCTCCCATTCCCTAATCCTAAAAGTCCCTACCAGCTCCCTAAGCTTAAATCCCACTCCTGATAACTGCCTGAAGTCTTAAACTACACTGCCAGCCCCCTCCCTTGCTTGAACTCATCTCCTGTGTTTGCAAGAGGTGAGGCACATCATTCCTCTCCTCTCACCTCAGCCGTACCTCAACAAAACATGTACAGGAGTCTACTAGACACCAGAGGTTTTTAATGCCTGGAACTTGGGCACTTGTGGTAAGCCCAGTTTTGCATCTTTTCATATGTGTGTGTATATATATATATATATATATATATAAATATATATATAAAAGACAGAGCTCCTCTTTCAAGAATTGTTGCTAATAAGTATTCTTAGTGGTTTATTTGGTGTAAACTGTATAATCTATGTTATTTAGAAAGAAAGTTTCAGTGGTATGTTTATTTACATAATGCATTTTACTCTAGGAGGCTTATCATAGAATGCACAACATTTCTTCCATCAGGTGCATTTTAAGGATATTTCCTAAATTAAGTCAGACTGTTAATATTTATCATTTTTCAGGTAAATTGTTGCAGGTTTTATTTTACTACTGTCTTTGTTGACTAGGATAGTCTAGCTAGAAAAAAAAATGCAGTGGTGGCCCATAAAGTAAAGCTTCACAAACAGTGAAATAATTTTCACAGAAGAAAAAAAATTAAACTTTACAGTTTCACAACATGTCATAATTGCTATTCACACATATTTCATAATTTTACATATGTATTGTGTATGTGGAATTCATAGAACAAAAGGCACTCTGTGATCCCACTCATTTTAATATGGAGTAATTATGAGATGTGTCGTGTTAAAAAGTCACATGATAAAAAAATATTATGTTATAAAAGCATCATGTGGTAAAAAAAGTCATAAGACATCTATGAACACAAAGTTATATACAATGATTAACAATTTTAAGAGTTTTTTTTATAGTATATTGCAACATCAAAATAATCATTTATATTCATGCTGCTTTCATTTTAAGAACATGACTTTTATCATAATTAATGCATATTTAAAATGGAGTGTCTCCTAGAGTTTTGTTATTTCTGAAGAAGTCTTGGATTTTAAGACAGAAGCACCCAAATAAAGCTTCGATAATTTAAGTTATGTGGTGAGGACATGGTGTTCTTTTTCCTTTAGATTTCTGTTTTCTTTATTTTACTCTGTGGAGCTACTTCTGTTTTTTCTTGGTTACTAGTGAATGTTTCCTGAGTGACTTCCTGTATATCCTCATATAAACTTTTCAATAACAACACTCAACGTAGTTCATCTGCTGCAGAATTTTCTAGTATGGTAGGCTATTTAACATTACTAATACAACAACCATCTCAGAAATTAAATGCCCATCAGGACCAGAACAGCTGATTCCAGGGAGGGGAATAGAACTGATTCAGTCAACGACGGTAAACTCCCTAAATTCCAACAATGCTTTTGGACTAAAGTTAGTCTGGGCATTAACAACAGACACAATGGCAACAGCATAGATTTGTTATCTTCTATGATTTTTAAACCTGAAAAACTATTACTTAAGTACAGATCTCTCCATGTTGGCAATGGATTTTTTGGGGGGAATGTCTGTAGTGGAAACAAGTTCCAGAAGGTTTGAGATTGTACAGATTCTTTAATGAGATTAAAAAAAGGCTATGTATTATAGCAAGACCTGACTCTTCTGTTTGATTTGGACTGTTTGACTTGATGGGACTCCTCATCAAAGACAATGAATGCCGAATCAGTGTGACACTCATGACTTGAACAAAGCTTTTGTCATTGATTTATTGCATGACCAATACAAAGAGATGTATTCTAGGACATTTCTTAAAGCTGAAAAACAAATGAACTGTATAAAATCTAGACAAGAGAAAAAACAGAGAGGGAATGCAAAGAATATGAACAGGGGTCCATGTATCCACTACCACAAAAATATGAACATCATGACTTTTTCATTGATTCCTCTGACAGTTATAGAACTGTGGAAGCTGATATTAAAATGACTGCCCAGACATCTAATGTGCAATTTGCTATTCATTCACATTTTTTATCCCCACAACAACAAAACACCAAGAGATACCAGACATCAATCCAGAGAGGCAAGGGGAGGGATGGAACTGCAAGAAGAATTAATTTCCACACCAATGGATTTTTTTAACAGAAGTAGATACCTTGATGGAACTTGGGAATGCATTGCCTTACACAGCAGGTATGTTAAATATTTTTGATAAAAAATAACTTCAAGATTTATAATTATACCCCATTAACCATCATAGACCTCCACTATGGTCTCCTCAAAAAAGGATTTACTTTTATTCCCTCTCAAAAGTTCAACCTAGTAGACACTGGTTGATCTCAATTTTTGCAACACATAAGCTCAACTCGACCTTCTGCTTTAAAACAGTGAAGATGAATGTCAGATCAAAGTTTATCTTAAGAAAAAAAGTACATTCAATCCTCCCGACCCAAAACTCCTTGATCCAGTTATGTGACACTGACATCACTTTTTTAAGCTAAGTCTCAAAGAGCACACACTGTTGAAAAAACTATCATCCAACAAATCTGACAAATTCATAGGAATCATGAAATATGATAAAGGGGGTGGGGTGGTGATAATGCAGACCATGGACTATGTGGATAAAAGCTAACATATACTGAATGACTGTAACACCTCTTCCATTGTGTCCCCTGCATGAAATCAGTGTAGCTTATAGAAAGATTCATTTGTGGTTCAAGGATCTATCATTAATCTTTAGAACTCTTTGCTCACTACTCACCCTAGACCACCAAAATACCTAAGATCTGAAAGAGCTTAAATAATCCCCCACTAAGTCTTAATGTTGGAGCATGGGATACAAAATGGAATAACTTGCTACGTTTATTGACTTCAGATTAAAAAAGACCACTAAAATATTTCAACACATATTGAAAATTCCTGGCAATTTTTACATGAAGTCAAAAAAGCAGACTTCTCTGCAGATACCATCTTAGTGACTACAGACATCAAGACCTTTTTTTGATTACACTACATGATCTAGGTTTTTTTTATGCAAATATTTTTATTTCAGGAAATTATATATAATTTCATAACATTTTATAAGTGACATTCTAAATAACTATATACAATATATACATCAGCCTGACATCAATAATAGTTACAGGTGAAATCAAATAGTACATAAGTATAACAGTCTGCTTCTCAGAAGATAACAATTCATTGGTGTAAAGTATCAATCAATGACAAAACCTTTTTCCATGGATTGTTAACCAATGGTCTTGGAAAAGTCCTTAGTTCCTTAATTTTCATCTCCATAAAATTGGGCTCTTCAATAAGGTGCAAATATCTTTCAAATTTGGTATTATGTTTGAGTTCCATCTTCTGGTTATACATTTTCTTGAGATTGCAAGTATTGTCCATAAGAGATACACATTTGTTTTATTCAGTTGTAGACCTTCATTCACATTTTAAAGGATCAGTGTTTTAGATAAAATGAGGGAATCATCAAACAAAGCCTGCAAGAATTTATTAATTCCATCCCAATATGTTTTGATTTTAGTACAGTCATAAAAAATATGATAACAATCTGCTCACATCTCCAACATATTCCATTTGTGGAGGAACTGAACTTGGTAATTTTATCTGGGGTTAAAAAAGCTCTGTGTATATATTTCCAGTTAAAGATTTCCAATACTGTGTATGGGAAGTGTATTTAACTGATAACAAAATATTTACTTTAATTTCTTCATTCAGTTGTAGTGAATGACCTTTCAAAATATATTTCCAATAAGAAGTTTTAGGTATAGTTTTATACTATGTTAGTTCTTGATATAGGAATGATATACTATTTTCTTCATTATGGTCAATATATATAATTTCATATAAACGATTTATGAATTTTGGCATAGCTTTACAAGAAGAACTATTAATTATTCTACATAAATCTTTGGAATACATTAAAATTCTTTGTAGAGTCAATCAGTCCTGCGATTGGATTCTATAACTTGTTTTTATCTCTTGAATATTTAAAATTTTTAACTCTTTTATGCACTGTATCCAACAGAAAATTTTGTTTTGTTCCCAAGAAGTGATTATTTCTCTGTATATTTTGTGAGGATAATCCCTTGTTATGGTGAAAGGTATTAGGAGATCATTCCAAAGTTTCAGGTCCAAATTAGCATTTATACGTTTCAAAAATTAATTAATATAGTAATTAATCAGATATGTTTTAGTAGGTTTTAGTATATTATATTACATGCATGAACTTATTAGATATCAAGTTTTATTAGCTTTATGTAATATTGGAAGATTATTTGAAAACATAAACTCATTTACTGATATGAGAGTTAGTAGTTCTTTCCAATTGGCCAAATGATTGGGATTTATCCAGTCTATAATAGTTTTGGATAAGGATGCCTTTATATATGTTTCCATATCTGGAAAGGTTAACCCTCCTAGTTTCCATAGTCTAATATGATGTGCTAAGGCTATTCTATTTCTCTTAGGGAACCATAAAAATTTTAAAAAAGCTGAATTTATTTCTTTGAAAACACTTCTATCAGGAAGCAATTGAATAGCTGTAGCCACATACAGCATCTTGGGTAGTAAAACCATTTTTATTAATTGAAGTCTGTCTTCAAAAGTTAATAATATTTTATTCCATATATCAATACAAATTTTCATTGTGTTAACGATATAGTTATAGTTTACTGGTGTTATCTCATTTGGATCTTTACGTAAGACTATTCCTAAGTACTTTAGAGTGGAGTCTGGTTTCCCTATAATATGTTTTTCTGAACCTGTACTTCTTTCTTTTGTTTAAGAATAACAATTTAGATTTTGACTTATTGAAGTGAAGACCTGAGATCAAGTAAAATTTCTCAATCACTACTTCTAACTTCTCCAATGACTCTTTAGAATTAATTAAGGTTAATAATATGTCATCAGCAAAAGGTATTATTTTAGAATTATATTGATTGTAAACATCCACCCCTTTTATTGTTTAGGTTATTGCGTATTGCTTCTGCAAATACTTTGATGGCTAGAGCAAAAAGAATGGGCGACATAGGGCATCCTTGTTTAGTGCCTTTTATTATATGAATTGATTCTGATGTGAATGGGCCTAATTTAACACAGGCTAAATTGTTTATATATATGTTTTCTAGTAAGTGAATGAAACAAGGGAGGAAGTCAAATAGTGATAGTATTCTAAATAGATAATCCCAATTTAGAGAGTCAAAAGCTTTCTCTATGTCTAAACCTACTATACGTGTCTCTCTACTTTCTTTATTTACATAATCTAAAATAGTAAGTATCCTCTTGATATTATTGTGTGTGTCTCTACTGAATATAAATCCTGTTTGGTCGTTGTTGATTTTTTTAGATAAGGGTATTTTAATTCTATTAGCTAAAATTGACATGAATATCTTGTAATCATTACTCAGTAGTGATATGGGTCTATATGAGGCACATAGATTTGATGTTTTATCCTCTTTTAGAATCGGAGTAATTAAAGAGTATTTCCAAGCGGTTGGTATTATTGCATTTGTTTGAACTTCTATTAAAGTTTTATGGAGTAGGGAGGTTATTATTGGGGGGAAAAAGTTTATATAATTCCATAGTGATACCATCTATTCCTGTTGCTTTGTTAGTTTTGCCGCCTTTAATTTTATCAATAACTTCCCTATAGGATATAAGCTTTTGTAAGTCTGATTTTAATTATTTTGGTATCTTTAATATTAGTAAAATTAATAACTGTGTTTAGTTGGTCAATATGGAAATTCTCTTTTTTAAAGTGTTCCATGTAGTGATATCTGAATGCATCAAATCTGGTGTGGGAGGTTATATAAGTGTATAAGCACTACCTAATTAATTAGCCCATTAATCAGTCTACTAACGGAACATAACTAGATTGCCTGCTAATGATAAATCATTTACTATGTCTCATTCAATTAATTATGTCAGCATGTTGGGTATTATACTGCAATTCTCTTATGTAAGACAAGAAGTTATTAACTATAAGACAGATCTTGGTGTACAACTCAATAAAAAAAAAACAAGTAAGCTCCTTCATAGAGCTAATTCATTGTTTGGAAGAGTGTACCAAAGCTTTGCAGAGCCGTTTGTGATGACATCAGTGTTTCCTGTTGTCATAGGAACCTAGCTGAAGTGAAAAATACAGCTCAGGATATGAGCGTAGCAGAGTTTAGTGCTCGTGAGTCTTAATTATTGTAAAGCTTCACTTCTCCCTCCCAGCTGTGCGAACTTTCCCTCCCTTTTTTCCCCATTCAAATAAATAGGCAGTTAAACAAGGGGGAGTAGTCTGAAATCCGGACAGCCGCAAATCAGAAGGAAAACACTAACAGTCATCTTAGACCACAACTAGCAAATCCATAAACATAACAACAAAGAGTTCAGCCACCCAACAACCACAGCATCAATCCTCACCTCACACTGTCTCAAACAAAGCATAACGTATTATGGAGGCCATCTAAGCAGGCAAATCTCATAACTACTTTTATGCATTACCAACTGTTCCCTCTTCCAGAGTTCTCAGCATCTAGTTGCAAAATCAGTCAGACTGTTACCAAGACACATCTATGATCACAGTCAATACACAGGGTATTCAGATGAATCACCAGACACCCAAACACAGTAAACATTGGTACAGGGTTACATCTCTAAGCCACAAGAAACTTATGCCTACCAGGAAGCTACTGAAACATAACACGGGGTAAAGCAGTAAAGGCAAAATTATGTATTGCCATTTTAACTATACAAGCTGGCTGGAATAAGCAAAACAAGCCAGTCGGAAATAACACAATTCAATATCATAAGGAATGCAATAACTAAGGCCAAATAAAATGAAGAAAATGTTTCTTTTTATCGGACCAGACTATTTAAGTGAATTTAATAAGTAGAAACAAAAAGCAATCTAGAGGTAAAGATAAACACATATCATAGTAAAAATAGTTTTTTTATATTTCTGTTCTATAAAGTTTATGGTAAGTAGAACATAAGGGTTTATTCACTAATAAAGTGAATTAGGTTATGCCGAATATACCTGTACCTTTGTAGTAACCATTAGGATCCTCAATTATCCAAAGTTTAAATATCAAAACTTGTAGTTTGATTACTTAACTTTTTGTTTTAAGCATATATAAGAGATTACATTTTCATTTTGATTAGTACTGATGACAGTTCAAGTCATAGTTAAAAGTTTTTTTTTTTTTGGAAGATAAAGTAAACAAACAATTATCTTTTTTATAACAAATGTTTTGGGCTCTGTCTTTTGTTTTTTTTTTTTTTCTGATATCAGTCCAAGCACTTGTTTCTTTTATTCTTTTAAGAGGTGGGGATATCCATTCCATATCTTCTGGTATAGAAATCTCATTATTATTTTTGATAAATGATGAAGCTTCATCTAGATCATTAAACGTTCTCATCTCACTGGCGTATAGAATTTTTATCTTAGCTGTAAAGGCAAGCTGAGCTTTGATATTGTTTTTCTTTAGTAGTTTTATCATTGGCCATACTCTTTTTCTTTGTTCAGTTACTCTGGTGGAGTAATCATTATCAAATCGTATCAACTTCTGGTTATGCTTTAAAGGTGCTTTCCTCCAGGCAGATCTTATAATTATTTTTTGTCCAAATATGAGAGAAATTTTATAACAATTGATCTGGGAGGGGTATTTGTGATGAGGAAGCAGGTTTCCCCAGAGCTCTGTGGGCTCTCTCGGTACCAAAAGAAAAACCTTCTTTTAAGTCTAGGAAATCTGGAAGCCAAGTAGTTAAAAATGAAATGATATCCTCACCTTCTGTATTTTCTGATAACCCGAAAATTCTAATATTGTTTCTCCTCTCTCTAATTTCTAAGTCATCTATTTTGTTTAGCAGCCAAGTATTTTGTTTCAGAAGATATTCTTTTTGTGTTTCTTCTTCTTTGAGTCTCAGTCCAATGTCATTTTGAGAGATTTCAATATTTACTATTTTTGATTGATTCTGTTGTAACAATTCCTTAAAAGTATCAGTCTGTTTCTGGCAGTTTGTTTTAAGATTCCCTAAGTTTTCTTTAAAGTCATCCATCTTCAAGGATAGCTCCTGCAAGGTGGTTGTCATCATTTGGATTTCCTTTCTTAAGGCTGCATCAGGGTGAGTTCCTTGAGTTGCTCATTTTCAGAGACTGAGATTTTCTCCAAGTTCTTCTGACAGGAAAATTTTGATGAAAGTTCACCAGAATTACTATTTATATAGTTTAACTATTTATCTATAAGTTTTTGTTAATATTTCTCTAAAAAAAACACATTTTCCTGTTTAATTTAACTGATTTATGGAGCTCTAAAGTTCTGATGCTTTCAGTGGGCCATTCAGGCTCTGCCCCCTACATGATGTAGGTTTAAGGTGGTTCGGGCAGGTTCTAACAAGAGATGCTTCCCTTTCACCCAGGGACATTAACTTGTTAGAAGGAACAATGCAGAATGTGTTTATATAACAAATTTGTTACCTTTGAATGTGAATTTTACCTCAGATTAGTGGGGTATTTATGGGGGCACCATGTACCCCTAGATCTTCTAATTTAGTCTGTCGTACTGGGAAACTGATTTTCTGTTTTCGAGCTTCTTCAGGAACCACTGCAAAGCTTTCTGGCAAGGTACTGAGGATGTGCTAAATCAGTCTGTGCAGTTTCTGGATGACACTACTTTCTTCCTATATTTCATTTACATCTTTGCATATGTCGATGTTTCTTACCTAGCTATGTGGTTGTATAAGAATGTTTCTCTGTGCTGCTGTTCCTAAAATAGATATCTTTTCAAATTCCTATTTGCACTACAGGAGCTGCCACCCTCTCAAACAAAAAAAACAAAAAAAAAATCCTGTAAAAGGTCAGATGGTCCATTTCTTCAGATTAATATCTAACTATGACAACTTTTGCACTAAGTTGATCAACTTAAGTGACACATTTAGAAAGAGGGGCTACCCTGGTGGTCTGCTTGCTGGCAACATGAGATATGTACAGGAAGAGATGGCATGTAGATTTGTACCCATTCTCAAAAGTAGTGATGAAGTTGGGGGGGTACAGATCCCTCACAATCTACCAGTTTTGAGAGATTTATAATCTAAACTTGCAGCAATAATATGCATGGCATCATAAAAATAACCCATCCTAACTGAGAACTATTTATCATTTTTACGACATTAGAGAGACAAGAGAACAGCCAGCATCAAAAATGTGCTGGAGTTTATGACTGAACTGAGTGGGACCAGGAAATATGGTCACTGTAAATGATGCAGTTTTATTAATGTCAGTAGATGTTGTGAAACATTGACACATCACGGGTTAACATTTGGGCATATGAGGGCAAACTGTGAGACTAGAGCAGTTGTATTTTTAGCCAGTCTCTCATATTGTCATGCATTCTACATTGGCAAAACTGAATGCAGCTGGAAAAAACTAACATGACTTCATGGAGGGGATATTTTTTTGGAATACTATGAACTTTACTGGCAGCTCAGACTTAATGTCAACCACCCCTCAGATCTAAATGAATCAGCATTGCTAGCACTCTTGAAACAAAGGCAGCAGAAGTATATAAATGATTATTTTGATATTGTAGTATTTACTTCTGTTTAAAAAAAGTAAAAAAATTACAAAAATGTTAATCATTGTTCATTGTATATAACTTTGTATTTACAGATGACGTATAACTTTCAGTTGAATCCCTTCTCAGCGAATGTCAATTTATCGTACAGAAACAATCGAACTTTAACTACAGCGAACCCCCCGATGAGTTCACTACTTCATGTCTTTAATTATTTACATGATTAATGCTAATTAATGAATTGCTTGCTTGATGTGCCATGTTCCTGCAATATTTAATTCTTTACTGATGGCTTCTTGTTCCTGTGGTACTTACTTATACTGCTCAATGTTCCTACCTTCACTGGCTTTAATGATCACTGTAGTGAACGTTCGATTGTTTCTGTACAATAAATACATATTCACTGAGAGAGGATTTGACTCAAAGTTAGGAAGCCAACTTTCTACCACATGATGTTTTTATCACATGACTTTCATCACATGATTACTGCTTATTTAAAATGGAATGTCTTACACAGCTGTGTTATTTCTGAAGGAGTCTTGTTTTTAAGATGAAAGCACTCAAACAAAGATTCAATAAATTGAATTCTCTGGTGAGGATATAGTGTGTTTTTGTTTGGATTTCTGTTGTCTTCCTGTTATACTGTGGAGCTACTTCTGGGTTTTTTTTTTTGTTTATGTTATGTTTTTGTTTTTTTCTTTTTTTGGGATATGTAGAATTCATGTCAAGCACACAACATACATAAGAAACACATTTATCATATTCCAGTAGCAAATCTGCCATTACTAAATGCATGGACATGTGTGTGTATATATATGCAAGTGTGTGTGCATGTGTGCATAAGTATAAATGCATATAAAAAGATGAACATTATGTTTAAATATAACTACACAATTCATACATATAAATATCATAAGGGAAAAGATTTACTGAAAGTGCAGCAAAAATAAGATCTTTTGTTTTTTTTTTCTCATGTCAAAACAAAAATGGCCCACTTGATTTTGCAGTCCCAAAATTCACAGTCCAGACATCCCCAGGATACAGTTGTGTATAAAACAAAAGTCCAATGCAGCAGGCCTTTACTAAGCCCTGCTTCCAGCTCTGTTAGCAAGTTCTTCTGACAAGATGCATTCTACAGACATATTCCACAGGTTTGCTTCAAACAGAATCTCTCACTACAATCTATGCTTCTTTGTGATCCTGCAGGAAAATAACTCAGTTTCTAGTTTATTGCTTTCAGGCACCCTGCCTATATACATACCCTTGACTGTCAATGAAAACCTTGGTATTTAGCTAACTGCTGTGTGAATATTCATACACTCCATACTGCAGTACACAAAAGGCACCTTAAACATTTTTAAAGACACATTACACACTTTCCAGGCAATATGTTACTACTATACATATATACATACATACATACATACATACACACACACACAAATATATATATATATATATATATATATATATATATATATATATATATATACATATATATCACACACACACAAATATACACAAATGCACATCCTATATACACAGTATGCTTACATACGAGTGTGCATGTATGCTTGAATGGACTGGCAGATAGGTACATAGAGAGAAAGAGACATAGACAGATATGCAGCTACACAGTAATTTACTGCATATATATTATGCCCCATTCCTCTTTGCTAATGTTTAAATGATTTTAAGGACAAAAGCTTCCCACTTAAAACCTGATATCAGAAACACAAGAACTAGCAGTTAATGGTGTGAGGAAAAATTTATTACTGTTGTAAAAACTTGATATCTTCTAGCGAGGTAGTAGGCATGTTTGAAAGAAAACAGGTGTCAGACCTTTTGGAAGTAAATATCCACAAAGTGACTATCCCAAGAAACCCAAAACTTCTTGCATGAGATGAAGTATTTACATAAGCTTTTGATAGAAAAAGTTTAAGCAGCTGTGCAAAAAGTTTGCAAATTACTCTTTGTGAACCCAGTACTTTTAAATGACTATACAACTTTGTTTTATCTATTTCCTTTTTATTTTTAATGTGCTGATGCTCTTATAGTATTTTGTGTACAAATCATGCAATTATTAGTATTATTTTTTTATTATGCCATGTGAATATTACTTATACTTTTATTTAAAGATCAAATAAAGTACTGAGGTGCCAGATAATTACTTTTTGTCTAAAATGTGAATACAATAGATTTTGAAAAACGGAAACAATGTTTTATTAATTTGCATTAAACTGATTAAAGGTCAATGAAAAGAAACACATTCCGCTATCCTCAGGACCAAGAAAAGGAAATGAATCCCCCCATCCTCAGGTCCAAGAAAAGGAAATGAATCCCCCCATACTCAGGTCCATAAAAAATAAATTACCCCCTCCCCTCAGGTTGAAGAAAAGGAAATGAATCCCCCCATCCTCAGGTCCATGAAAAGGAAACAGATCCCCCCATCCTCAGGTCCAAGAAAAGGAAATGAATCCCCCCATCCTCAGGTCCATAAAAAGGAAATTAACCCCCTCAGGTCCATGAAAAAGAAATTAATCCCCCATCCTCAGGTCCAGAAAAGGAAATTACCCCCTCAGGTCGAAGAAATGGAAATGAGTCCCTCATCCTCAGGTCCATAAAAAGGAAATTACCCCCCCGCCAGGTCCATAAAAAGAAATTAACCCCCATCCTCAGGTCCATGAAAAGAAATGAATACCCCCCATCCTCAGGTCCATGAAAAAGAAATGAATCCCCTCATCCTCAGGTCCATGAAAAATAAACGAAACCACCCCATCCTCAGGTCCATGAAAAGGAAATGAATCCCCCCATCCTCAGGTCCATGAAAAGGAAATTAATCCCCCCATCCTCAGGTCCACGAAAAAGAAATGAAACCCCCCCCCATCCTCAGGTCCATGAAAAGGAAATGAATCACCCCATCCCCAAGTCCATGAAAAGGAAATTAATCCCCCCATCCTCAGATCCATAAAAAGGAAATTACCCCCCCCCCCAGGCCCATGAAAAGGAAATGAATCCCCTCATGCTCAGGTCCATGAAAAGGAAATGACTCCCTCCAGCATCAGGTCCACGAAAAATAAATGAAGCCCCCCATGAATCCCCCATCCTCAGTTCCATGAAAAGGAAATGAATCCCCCCATCTTCAGGTCCACAAAAAAGAAATGAATCCCCCCATCCTCAGTTCCATGAAAAGGAAATGAATCCCCCCATCCTCAGGTCTATGAAAAAGAAATGAATCCCCCCATCCTCAGTTCCATGAAAAGGAAATGAAGCCCCCATCCTCAGGTCCACAAAAAAGAAATGAATCCCCCCATCCTCAGTTCCATGAAAAGGAAATGAATCCCCCCATCCTCAGGTCTATGAAAAAGAAATGAATCCCCCCATCCTCAGGTCCATGAAAAGGAAATGAATCCCATAATTCTCATATCGGCGGTAGACACAAATGTTTACATACTGTTTCAAAACTGAAATGCATGTTTACTTTTATAATAAAATGTTTGTTTTGATAATTTGGTATTTTGGATTTGGAAGATTTTATATAAAGAAACTATCTCAGTAGAAAGACAATTTTCTTCATTGCTGTGAAAAAAAAATAATTTGACACAGAATAATGAGTGAATTTTAATACTTTTTTCAGTATCTGCATGATGTATAATTCCACATTTCATATATATATATATATATATATATATATATATATATATATATATCTGTATCTATAGATATCTATATATATATCTAGGACGTTTGCTCGAATGAGCAAATGTCCGAATCCATAACAACAGAACACACTTTAATGAATGCGCTTTTATCGAAAAAGCGCTTTCGTTAAAGTGTGCTACAAAAAAAACCACTGCATTAACATTTTAGCAGGGGGACTTCTCTCCCCACACATACCTACTTTAATATTCCCCCTCCAAGATCTGCACTACATGGGGAAAAGGGACTTTTTCCTTATCCGCACCGTAGTACGGCCTCAGCAACAGGCATACTTATGTGAAAGAACTTCTTCTGTGAAAAGCACTTTCGCATAAGTATGCACGACCGTTTGGGTTTCGGATGTTTGCTCATTCGAGCAAATGTCCGAAACCCATATATATATATATATATATATATATATATATATATATATATATATATATGAGACATTCACAAAGCACAACATATATTTTCCATTCAACAGGCTTCATTCATTCCATTTTCATTTCAAAATTATAATGATAAAGTATTTTTAATGCCAAAACATGCCTTACATATATCTAGATTGGTACTGTATTTTTAATTATTATACTAACATTCCTTCAACTGGATCTGTCTTTTCATTTCCTCCTACATTTTTATTTTTAAGGCTGTGTCCATATGTATTTTAACAACAACACAAAGCACTTGATTCTGCTAATTTTATGCAGCACTTCAGACAGAAAAAAAACTGTATAACTGCCTGATATTAAATATAGCATGATTTCTTGAACCTCTTCTTCAATTTTAGTACTTTTAATTTGTAATGTGTAGTCATTGTAGGTTCTTTGGACTATCCTGCATAACTGTAACAATTAATTTACCTTAGCAACTCCACTGGAACAGAGGTAGTTTAACAGCAAATAATCCATGACCTATGCTAGCATTAAATCTGCACTGACACTTAAGATTCCTGTCAAAGAAAGTCTGCATAACTTCCACTATATTATCGTTTACCTCATGAATAAAAATATAAAGTCTTAAAAATATAATGAGTAAGCTTTAATAATATGCCTAAAAGTGTATTCACTTAGATCCTTTCTTTTAGTAGCTCATAAATAGGTTCATAGGTTCATACTAGGCTATCTGCCCGAGGGCATTTACAAGCCTAGCCCATCGTTTTGTGGCTTACGCCACCCCTTTAGTATGGGGAACTATACCCCAAATGCTCTAACATGTGTACATGTAGGGACCATTCTGCCTTCCTCCTTAAAATAAAAAAACAAAAAGTTTAGCAATGGACAAGTATAAAATATTCCAAATCTTAATTTTGAGCTGAATGAATAATGTTTAAAAATCGGAGGTTACGTTTTATTATGTTACATTTTATAATTTCCGGCATCTATGTATTTCTGCCATTGTTGCTTTTCACTAATATTGACACAACAATACATTATTTTCTTTTTTAATCTTGTTTTTTTTCCTTAAAGACAAGTGCATTATAACATATGTGCAAACAGTTGTTTTGCTGAATATTTTTATGCTCATTTAACAGTAAGTCAAACGGTGGGCTAAACACTAAGGGGACCTGATTTGTCTTACATTATTATTTATTAAGGACTCAGGATGTTAATTTGATTACCTGGTTTATTAGCTCAGTATCATCATTTGATTTATTAGTTATTAAGCAAAATAATATTAATATTCACTTTTTGCCACCCCAATCTTCCAGATTTGGGGCTGCAGCCCATACTTAATATCAGTAACTCAGGAAAAATAACTCTACCCATCAGGATAGCCCACAGCAAGTTGAAGAAGCTCATAGGTAGTAATAAACTTTTGGAAACACTACAAGTATTGAATGGTTCACAGGTTCATAGGCTGGTACTAGGATATCGGCCCTAGAGCCTATACAAGCCTAGCCATAACAATTCCCTGGCTATTTCTTCCCACACTATTTACTTTGTTACTGAAAAGTAGGTACTGTGGTGCATTATGGCAAAATCAAATGCCCCCAAAATAAAAAAAAATGAAAACCAAACTCAAATCTTACAAGTCCTATATTTAACTGGGTCCATGCTGCTTTTAATGTTATGATGACTTTATTTGTAACATCTGTGTTATTACGTAAGGTGATTAGCTAAGCATTATAATATCTAACATGAATGTCTGATACAATGATCCAGCAGAGAGAACATATAACTAGCAGTGATCTACTGTTTCACTGTAGCTATGCTTCCAAGAATGTGATACAGGAGTACTCACTACCCAAGAGTCAGATACAGGAGTACTCATTACCCAAGAGTGAGGTACAGGAGTACTCATTACCCAAGAGTGAGGTACAGGACAACTCTATACCCGAGAGTGAGGTACAGGAGTACTCATTACCCAAGAGTGAGGTACAGGACAACTCACTACCCAAGAGTGAGGTACAGGACAACTCACTACCCAAGAGTGAGGTACAGGAGTACTCATTACCCAAGAGTGAGGTACAGGACAACTCTATACCCGAGAGTGAGGTACAGGAGTACTCATTACCCAAGAGTGAGGTACACGACAACTCACTACCCAAGAGTGAGGTACAGGACAACTCACTACCCAAGAGTCAGGTAAAGGAGTACTCATTACCCAAGAGTGAGGTACAGGACAACTCTATAACCGAGAGTGAGGTACAGGAGTACTCATTACCCAAGAGTGAGGTACAGGACAACTCACTACCCAAGAGTCAGATACAGGAGTACTCATTACCCAAGAGTGAGGTACAGGAGTACTCATTACCCAAGAGTGAGGTACAGGACAACTCTATACCCGAGAGTGAGGTACAGGAGTACTCATTACCCAAGAGTGAGGTACAGGACAACTCACTACCCAAGAGTGAGGTACAGGAGTACTCATTACCCAAGAGTGAGGTACAGGAGTACTAACTATCCAATAGTGAGGTACAGGACAACTCACTACCCAAGGGTGAGGTACAGGACAACTCACTACCCAAGAGTGAGGTACAGGAGTACTCACTACCCAAGAGGGAGGTACAGGAGTACCCATTACCCACAAGTGAGTTACAGGAGTACTCATAACCGAAGGGTGAGGTACAGGACAACTCACTACTCTAGAGTGAGATACAGGAGTACTCATTACCCAAGAGTGAGGTACAGGACAACTCACTACCCAAGAGTGAGGTACAGGACAACTCATTACCGAAGGGTGAGGTACAGGACAACTCATTACCCATGAGTGACATATACAAGAACTCATTACCCAAGGGTGAGGTACAGGAATACTCATTACCCGAGTGTGAGGTACAGGAGTACCCATTACCCAAGAGTGAGGTACAGGACAACTCACTACCCAAGAGTGAGGTACAGGAGTACTCATTATCCAAGAGTGAGGTACAGGAGTACTAACTATCCAAGAGTGAGGTACAGGAGTACCCATTACCCACAAGTGAGGTACAGGAGTACTCATAACCGAAGGGTGAGGTACAGGTCAACTCATTACCCATGAGTGACATATACAAGAACTCATTACCCAAGGGTGAGGTACAGAACAACTCACTACTCTAGAGTGAGATACAGGAGTACTCATTACCCATGAGTGAGGTACAGGACAACTCATTTCCCAAGAATGAGGTACAGGACAACTCTATACCCGAGAGTGAGGTACAGGAGTACTCATTACCCAAGAGTGAGGTACAGGACAACTCACTACCCAAGAGTCAGATACAGGAGTACTCATTACCCAAGAGTGAGGTACAGGAGTACTCATTACCCAAGAGTGAGGTACAGGACAACTCTATACCCGAG
The DNA here is from genome assembly GCF_019279795.1 of Protopterus annectens. NCBI lineage: Eukaryota > Metazoa > Chordata > Ceratodontiformes > Protopteridae > Protopterus > Protopterus annectens. Next base: position 231,867,619 of record NC_056749.1, read on the forward strand.
AGTGAGGTACAGGAGTACTCATTACCCAAGAGTGAGGTACAGGACAACTCACTACCCAAGAGTGAGGTACAGGAGTACTCATTACCCAAGAGTGAGGTACAGGAGTACTCATTACCCAAGAGTGAGGTACAGGACAACTCTATACCCGAGAGTGAGGTACAGGAGTACTCATTACCCAAGAGTGAGGTACAGGACAACTCACTACCCAAGAGTGAGGTACAGGAGTACTCATTACCCATGAGTGAGGTACAGGACAACTCATTTCCCAAGAATGAGGTGCAGGACAACTCACTACCTAAGAGTGAGGTACAGGACAACTCATTAACCAAGAGTGAGGTACAGTTCAACTCACTAACCAAGAGTGAGGTACAGGACAACTCACTACCCAAGAGTTAGGTACAGGAGTACTCATTACCCAAGAGTGAGGTACAGTTCAACTCACTAACCAAGAGTGAGGTACAGGACAACTCACTACCCAAGAGTGAGGTACAGGAGTACTCATTACCCAAGAGTGAGGTACAGGACAACTCACTACCCAAGAGTGAGGTACAGGAGTACTCATTACCCAAGAGTGAGGTACAGGAGTACTCATTACCCAAGAGTGAGGTACAGGACAGCTCAATACCCTAGACTGAGGTACAGGACAGCTCACTACCCAAGAGTGAGGTACAGGAGTACTCATTACCCAAGAGTGAGGTACAGGACAGCTCAATACCCTAGAGTGAGGTACAAGACAACTCATTATCCAGAGTGATGTATACAACAGCTCACTACCCAAGAGTGTGGTATACGACAACTCATTACTACCACTGGAAGTCTAGTCCGGCCCATATGATTGAATGGTAACTATAATGAATGAGTGAAAGCATCACTCAAGCCTGCTGTTAGGTTGTTCTGAAAATTCAGAACGTAGAAGGTTTCAGGGCATGTAACTCCATCTCTATGACCCTCAAATAAGCTTTTGGTGGATTTAGCTCCTACATTCTGAAATTATGATCTGAGGTTTTTGAAGTGAAAATTGAAGGCTTTGTCAATTATACATTTTCATCATAATGGTCAGCTGTGCTGGGTAACTGATTCATTGAAGTTTAACATAATTGTTTTGGCCAGTTATAGCCTCTAGTGAATTATTCATTACACAAAAGGCTGCCTCGTATGCATGGTGCATATAACAAATGCATTTACCATGCTGGCACAGTTACATCTATGGATCTGCAATTTACCTTGTCCAAAGTACATAGTGACTTTAATTTTCCTCTGACAAGATAGTAGAGTTTGCCACATTATCTGCTGTAATGATAAGGGAATAAATACTACTATGAATTCTGAAATATGTCTTTATTCCATTTCATGTGATAAACAGGTAGGTGGGCTAGACGAGCATGACCATTTTTAGTCAAGACTTAGGTTACAGCGCAGCCAGCCAGTACACTACCCTAAATCAGAAACCCACTTATTACAAATAATTGCTATTTAAATCAAATGCCATACATTTTTGATAGCTTTATAAATAGAGCTATACATTCACTTTTACAGTTAAAAGTTAACACCTACCAAAGGAGGATAAATATCTCTAATGATCAATCAGAAAACTCAGAATAAAAGTTATGAAGAAATAAGGAGTTTTTGTTTTGCCAACATTCAAATTTTTGTTTCTAACTTTTTGATACATCTGGCTGACTAAAAGGTAATCTTCAAAATACTATTATATTTTTGCGGAGTAGACTATTATTTTGTTAGCTGTTAAATTCTCTAAGGGCTACAAACCTATAAATGTTGGTCAGTAATGATCAGTATTTTAAGTAACTTGTTAAAGTACATATTCATATATTATGAATTTAAATTTTCAGTAAGTTTCTTTAACTTAAAAGGAAATCTTTATAGCATTTAGAAAAAAAAAACAAACACAAAGTCTACCAGTTCACACCAAAATTAAGCAATCTTACACATTAATGTATACCATAGAATAATGACAGTTAATTAAAAAAATATTGTAATAAACTTTAACACATATATGCATTTTGTTTGCAAAAAAAAAACTACTAGTGTTGTGGTCAAACAAAGGGTTATATTTCTATAAGTGTGAAAGACAAATCGAAGACATCATTGACAGAACTGATCGCCTGTCCAAGAGCTTTCCAATGATATACGATAAGAGTTGACAACATACTATTTTTTTTAGATATTGCTGGATCTATGCAAATTCTGCATATATTTTCACAATATTTTAAAACAGTATTTATCTACAAAAACATATGTGATACATGGTAAGTATCAGTAGAAATATTGTGAGCCTTAATGTTTTACAGAAAATGGCATCGCCTGCTCATCTGTAGGTCACAAGGCTTTTATATAATTATTGCATTTATGAAAATATAGGTAACAGTCATAACTGTTTGCCAAAAGAGCATTTTCGTCTCAAAATGTCTTCATATTACCTACCATATTATCATGTCATTTTTTTCAATAACACCAACTGCTTGAACACACCACCCCAGCAAGACAGTATCAGACTCTATTACTGTATTATTAATGTAAATATGAAAATATGTCATATTTTTCATAACTTTTGTAAACACTCCTTAATAATGCCAGCTCTGCACATCTCATGCTGACCATTTCACTGTCGTACTTAGTAGATCATGTCAGCTTGTAGATGCCACCTTGTTGATGCAACTTTATGTATATATTTTAACCAGGACTTGAGAAATTAGATTCTGAAAACAGTGATGACTACACTCATTGCTGGAGTAGAGGGAAGTCTTCTGCAAAGACAAGTATACTCTTACGGGATGCACATGAATGCTGATTTCTTGATAAGTATTCTCTTGTAAGAAGCAATGAGTTATGTCAATACCAGCAGATCGTAAGGATTCATTGTAGAATCTCAAAATAAGGCTTCCTGTTTGTCATGCAAATATATACAAAAATTATTTTTTTAATTTTTTGTTACCACTTTTCTTAATGACAGATGTAAATCAGTACGCATACATCTTTTTTTATGTTATACTTAACATTTTCCCCAAATAGCTACAATATAAAATGAAAATGACAGAAAGAATATTTTACAAGATGTGTTCTTTTCTGAGTTTTAAATGCCTGGGGTAAGACATAGTTGATCAAAGAGCTACTAGGTAATCAAAACATTAAACCAATACTGGAAAAAATGTTTACTAGTGAATAAACAGATGCTTTTCTAGTCTTTATTAATTGAGTAAAAACAACTAGCGACAAATACCAGTTTTAGCTCACATAAATAAAACCTAGATCCTGTCAATGCCTCCTCACACACATTTACTCGCAAAACGGCCTAGCATGAGCTGTATGACTCATGCTAAAAGGCCCTGCTGCCAAGACAAGCTAATTCATGATTCGAAGACATGTTAGCCATAATGAGATAAAACCTCATTATCTACTAATTTGCATGTCTCTCAATCACAGTTACTACCATGACCTGCAGATTACTGATAAACTGCATGTTGCAGTAGTAAACTGCTGCTTGTGTAGGCATTGCCACACTCAAACAGTCACTCTCCCACATATACAAGTAGATGTTCAAATGCAAACACATACACAAACACACCACAGTCCCTGTCTGTCCTCCCATGGTTTGGCACCACAATAGTTTAAGTGCCATTGTGGCACATTTGCAAAATTTCTGATGTCTGGTGTTACCCCCACCCTAGATCCCCATACTGATGTCTGTGCCTCGAAGGTACTTTTTTATTTGTATACCTGGTGGCTAGTGCCCCACTACCACCTAAATTCCCCTAGTGATGTCCATGGCATGAAGGCACTTTATTTATTTGTATCCTTGGTATTTTCTGGCTTCCCCTCAGCCTCTGATCCCCATACTGATCTTATCCCTAGTATCTAGTGACTCCCCCATCCTTTGATCCCCACACTGATGTTATCCCTAGTATCTAGTGACTCCCCCATCCTTTAATCCCCACACTGATGTTATCCCTAGTGTCTAGTGACTCCCCCATCCTTTGATCCCCACACTGATGTTATCCCTAGTATCTAGTGGCTCCCTACCCTCTGATCTCCATACTGATGTTATCCCTAGTGTCTAGTGGCTCCCCCACCCTCTGATCCCCATATTGATGTTATCCCTAGTGTCTAGTGACTCCCCCATCCTTTGATACCCATATTGATGTTATCCCTAGTATCTAGTGGCTCCCCCACCCTCTGATCCCCATACTGATGTTATCCCTAGTGTCTAGTGACTCCCCCATCCTTTGATCCCCATATTGATCTTATCCCTAGTGTCTCCCCCATCCTTTGATCCCCACACTGATGTTATCCCTAGTATCTAGTGGCTCCCCCACCCTCTGATCCCCATACTGATGTTATCTCTAGTGTCTAGTGACTCCCCCATCCTTTGATCCCCACACTGATGTTATCCCTAGTATCTAGTGGCTCCCCCACCCTCTGATCCCCATACTGATGTTATCCCTATTGTCTAGTCACTCCCCCATCCTTTGATCCCCATACTGATGTTATCCCTAGTGTCTAGTGACTCATTCCTTTGATCCCCATACTGATGTTATCCCTAGTGTCTAGTGACTCCCCCATCCTTTGATCCCCATACTGATGTTATCCCTGGTGTCTAGTGACTCCCCCATCCTTTGATCCCAATATTGATCTTATCCCTAGTGTCTCCCCCATCCTTTGATCCACACACTTATCTTATCCCTATTACCTAGTGGCTCCACCACCCTCTGATCCCCATACTGATGTTATCCCTAGTGTCTAGTGACTCCCCCATCCTTTGATCCCCATACTGATGTTATCCCTAGTATCTAGTGGCTCCCCCACCCTCTGATCCCCATACTGATGTTATCCCTAGTGTCTAGTGACTCCCCCATCCTTTGATCCCCATACTGATGTTATCCCTAGTATCTAGTGGCTCCCCCACCCTCTGATCCCCATAGTGATGTTATCCCTAGTGTCTAGTGACTCCCCCATCCTTTGATCCACATATTGATCTTATCCCTAGTGTCTCCCCCATTCTTTGATCCCCACACTGATGTTATCCCTAGTATCTAGTGGCTCCCCCACCCTCTGATCCCCATACTGATGTTATCCCTAGTGTCTAGTGACTCCCCCATCCTTTGATTCCCCATACTGATGTTATCCCTAGTGTCTAGTGACTCCCCCATCCTTTGATTCCCCATACTGATGTTATCCCTAGTGTCTAGTGACTCCCCCATCCTTTGATCCCCATACTGATGTTATCCCTGGTGTCTAGTGGCTCCTCCCACCCTTTGATCCCCACATTGATGTTATCCCTGGTGTCTAGTGGCTCCCCCTATCATCTGATCCTTACACTGATGTTATCCCTGGTGTCTATGGGCTCCCTCCACAATTTGATACCCATATTGATGTTATCCCTAGTGTCGCCCCCCCCACCCTTTGATCCCCACACTGATGTTATCTCTGGTATCTAGTGGCTCCCCCACCCTCTGATCCCTATACTGATGTTATCCCTGGTGTCTACTGGCTCCCTCCACCCTTTGATCCTCATACCACAGTTCTGGTAAGTATTTGAACATGGCCTTTTGGTTATGTTCAGTACCACCACATGGTGGTAGCAGTCGTACTGCTCTACACTGGCAACTGATCTTGTGGATAACTTCCTGGAGGTGGTTCTGGGGGAGAGAACACATAGCTAATGAGTGTATGCCCCCCACCCAGAATGCCTCATTAGCATTTTAGCATGGCTGCGGTGCCAGCCCTATGCAGAGCTGTACATCTTCATGCTGGAGCACTGTGTAGCACCATATTAGGGTAGTTACTGAATCCCATCAAGTTGCTGTGGCATCTACAAATTGTGGTACCTTTGTGAATCCTGGCCAGTAAGTCTTAAGTAAAGTAAAGCCATGAATTTATCAACATGAATGTCATTTGGTATAAGTGTAAAAGGCAAAACACCTACTTCTTAGTGCATAATGATAGGATAATCAAAAAATGAACCTCTCCTCCTGTTATACTGCATTCCGCTGTTGTGCCACCACATACAGGAAAGCAAAAATATACAGGAATATAAATGTCTGTAAACCATTTTATCTTTATTGTTTAGCTTCTCCGGTTATAGGACTATGGCATGTTACCACCCTGTATCAGCTTTTGAGGTTTTTTTTTTTGTTTGTTTATTTATTTATTTATTTTCCAAAGTGGAACTATGGTGGAATGGCTTACAAAGTAATTCGACAAAACATCTTATTAAAAACTATACATTTTAATAAAGCAACACTGATAGAAATGACAATGATACAAAATGGAAAAAGCTCAGGGACTTTTGCCCCCTGTGCACCCCACCCTGAATGTGTATGAGGGCAAATGTGAGGCTGATATCCGCAGGGCCCTCGGTAAGCCACCTAGGAAGTAGCTATACAAGATTAGCAAACGGGAACTGGCTTCTCTAAAAATCTGAACAGAGATAAGTCTCGCAGGATCATGAACGCGGATAAGGGGGAGGCATCTGAGTCACAGATACAGCTGCTTATAACTGCATGATTGAGTCCATGCTTGACAATAACAGGTTTTACAGTCTGTGATTTTAACACTGTGAATGTTGCTTATAATAATTTATGACAGCATCTAAGGATGCTATATAAGGATGACTTAGTAGATGCCAAGCTTTTTTGACTTTTTGTTCACCCCCAACCAAAAAAATACCAAGCTTCTTTGGGATCCCAAACCCCGTAAGAATATCCTCCCTACAGACCAGAAGTGGCAAGTGGTGGTTCCATAACTGAGACAATATCCATCTACCTTGATGCCCTGATAAAACCAACGGTAGAGGCCAACAAATCTTTTATTTTAGACTCATGATTTTCTTGGTAAAAGTCCATCTATCTGCTTAACTGAATAAACTACTGGAAACTTCAACAAGGTGTCTTTATTCCTCCCACAGGGACGGTATCAGAGAGAGAGAGAGTGTCTCCTAGATCTGCTAGCGAAAATGATTTTATCTGAACTAATACGTTATACTCTGTTTCATTTTAATAAACATAAAGACAATGGCATTTGTAAACACAGAAGTAGAGAACAGACTGATGGGTCATATGCACCTTTCGTTTGACAGGCCATCTGATGTTGCTAGGACTTCTACTGCTGTATTATGGTGATGGATGCTTTCTTCTTCATGTATTAATGCTTCATGTAGCATTAATGCAAACCTAGCCACGAAAAATTGATCTTCAACGCTTTTTATTCAGTGCTGTATTACTATCATTCTGATGTGTTAATAGGAAAACTGAAAGAGCAATCAGAAACCTTTACATAATTAGATACAGGGCTATGATAAATGTGTTTCCCCGATCCTTTTACAGGGACAACCAAAGTATTATCTCCTGTCTGCCTCATTAAATCACTCGCTTGTCAGTTGATATTTACTTTATATACGAAATATATAGTAAGTGAAAAATCACTTAATTTAATCAAATGCAAGACAAAAGACGACTTTCTTTCCAGAGGTATTTTACTTCTTATCTGCACATTTAAGAAAACATTAGAGCAGTGAAAAACTGCCAAAGGGCTCCATGTATATTAAAAAAATGTTCCATATGAAAAAAGAGAGACTCTGATGTGGCTTCGAGTTTTTTAAGATGATTTGTTGCAACAGCTGCAACATGGATATAGACATGAACAAATGACAGAAGAGATTTCCCTTCCAGAGTAGTATGGACTTGCATAAACTGCATAACCCATAATGTCCAGAAGTTAATTTGGGATTTTATAAGGGATATGACTCTCTAAAGATGTCCTTTTACACATCATTCACTGCCAGACAGTCACACTCTTAAAATAGCAGTGGTTTAGACAGCAGACCATGGCAGGAGCTGCATATCCGTGTGCTGAATAAGCAGCTCTAGTTCTATGTTAAAATCCAACCAGTATTATTTTGAATGAAGTACATTCATACCTCAGATGTTTTCAAGTTTTCATTTCTAGTCGGATGCAGAGAAGGTAGTGTCTTTTTTGACTCACAATATCAACTATAAAATGTTGCAGAATGTCCTGGCACTACAATAGGGGATTTTTTAGCGTTTTTTTGTATGCATGCATGCCTGCATTTACTTAAATTTGACAGCATAAAATTAAATTAATTTCTAGATGAGTCCATATAGAAAATAGCTTGTCTGAAAATTCCTGACCATGTACCATTACGGTACATACCTTTTTTCATTTGAATATCCTTTGTGCAAAACTCTAAGATTAAATAGGAAATAAAAAAAATAAAATAGGGTGGTCCTATAACTTCCTCTTCCCAGCTCCACCATGTGTGATCCTTACCACATGCCTCTGTGATGTGAACCCTGAAAAAGAGGGTCTCTTGGTAATAATCATGCTTTCAGCAACAAAATATACTCCTAGTTCTCTCTTGATTTTATGTATCTTACGAACCCCCTTACCTATTATTATGTCATACCCCCCCCCCCCAAGTCAACATATTCCTTTTCAGCTCCAACATGTCAGCTTTTGAAATCTAAACTGATGCTGGAATCCATAACTGTTTAAGTAAAAAAAAAAATCCTAACCGGTATTGAACAAAAGTATTTGTCTCTGTACTGTACTATGAGGTAATTAACTCAAATTCTTGTAGAAGTGTGCTTATCACCTACCCAGTGGTTCATAGATAAGTACTAGACTATCAGTCTGCAGACTTTTGCAAACATAGCCAATAACCAGAGGTCAGAATTAAACCCTGTACTTTGTATCTGTGAGGTAAGGACCTTAACCATTATGCCATCCCACTCCCCTGTTAAACAGCAGAGGCAGATTCATTGCACACATTAACATGGGTAGAAGAGTGATTTGCTTGGATTCACAGGGTATACAGTTAGACAAACAATCCCTATTTATTGCTGCACTTGCCAAGATGCTTGATATAGCCATAGTGGCACCTCCAAGTGTTCCTTTATGATTGTCTGAATGATGCTGCTACATGTTTGCTATTGGCCATTAGGTCAACTGACTGAAGCTGAATATTCATGATACCAGAAAAGTAATGTACAAAACAATTATTTTACCCTGCAGTGTATCTGAAGCCTTCTTGCAGCACTGAGGAAGTGGCTGGGCAGATGGCATCCTGCTGAGACATGCCTCCTAACTGTACAGATGTTGGCAGAATATCCAGATTTTTGCCTCATATTTTTGGTCAATTTTTCATAAAATTGTGTTTTTCTGACAATCATTGGCAATTCATTAAAGATTAAAGTCAGAAAATAATGACAGACATTTTAGTTTCAGACTTTATACTCTTAGCAAATTCAGGTTAACGTAAAACCTGATATGCTGTCAGCTTTCTAACTTTGTAAGGGCAATATTATCCCTATTTTTAGGCCTTTGTCCCAATTTCTTGCTCCAAGAGTTTGAGAGATATGTGTAAGAAGGTCTACTGTCCTTTTGAACATAATTACAAACTACCAGCCCACAATGAAGTTTACAGATAAAAGTAAAGAAAGATTTATATATTCATAATAGTTGTACTAGTTAAGCAAAATTAGGTTATTTCAATATGTTTTCCTGAAGAAACATCTACAGAAAAAGAGAGAGAGGGACAGAGACAGAGAGATTTACAGTGAAATAATGTGATAAACCTAAGAAGTAGGAATCACATATCCTGAGTATGGATAACAATACAGTCTTGCACCTACACCACAGAAAAGCCATGGTAGGCAAAACCATTCTAACCACATCGATCAAATCTTTGAGAAGAGGGGGAAACCATAACATTATTTGCCATAGGATGTTCATGATAAGTGCCACTGGGGCAGACAGACTGGAAGTCTGAGTACAATATCATCATAAAGATGGTTCTCTACAGGACTACAATATACAATATTAGTTCCACTGTCAGTAACAGAGTTTGATTCCCACTGCTGCTGTAGAGAGAATTTGCATCAGTTCTGGAATGCATCGGTTTCCTTATTTATTAAATATTTTGCATCTGTTCATGTGGCCTTCACAACTAATATAATGAAGAAACCTGTGTAATATTCTGACATGCACAATTACATAACATGTTTTATATATTTCCCAAAGAATAGCATGATGATAACAAATCTGGTCCTTACGTATATCATGCCAGAGTACTGCTGTTTTTCTAAGATGATGTCATTTCAAAAATACTAATAGACTGAAACACAAAAGAAACTTAAGCCCCTTTATGACTTTTCTGATATCAGCACTGTGATATGCCTTTTTCACAAATGCTGCCTAACAAGACGAATTTAAAGAACTAATGAAATTCCTGGCTAAGGCTTTAATCTCCCATCCCTTCTCTACCAGAGCAGATCGGAGAGCACAGTTTCCCCTTATCGCAATGCTCATCTCTTCATGCTGACAAAAGAAAGCCGTCTGTTAGTTTGCCTCACACAAATGTGACCCAAACTTGATATGAAACTTTATTTTTTCAGCTGCACAGTCCAACTGTATAAGCCAGGTGCTTTGTAAAAAAGCATTATATTAGTGTGGGATGGCTGTGTGGTTTCCACTTGAAAATAGTGGGCTGCCTTACAAACTCAGACAGCTGAAATGAGACACTTATGCATATCCATTAGCTATCTGACAATAATAAAAAGAACAGGCTTTTCATTGTAGAGAATAACAATTTCATATATGTGACCTTATTTTAAAATAATGCATCTGACAAATGAAGTATTAGGGAAAAAACATGCAGCAACTACATGGCCCTACAATAGGACAGGATAAGAAGAGTTTGAATTTGATACTGTACTTATCTAGTAAGTGACCCGGTTAGTTAGTTATTAACTTAGTTTATTCAGTTTAAGTAGCTGAGCATTGCAATTTGAACATGAGCTTACATTTAGATATAACTCACTAATAAATTAAATATATAAAACTGTCCATGCTGTCAGTTTCTTGCATTTCCAGATTTACCCAGAAACAAGCTATGGATTATTATTTGAAATAGATAAAAGACCCCAGAATGGTGCGTGGCGATTTACCTAATACAGTATGTCAGTAAATGCTTCTAAAATTATACATAATAGCACAAGCGTCCAACACCGGCTAGCTGCACAAAAGGTGTGTGTTTTAACTTTGCTCCCATGCAAAGGCTTCATAGCAGCATGTGGTACACTTCACAAACACAGCCAGTCATGTGTCATAGAGCTAGACTAGAGACAAGGATACTATGCATCATTGAGCCATTTCTC
>NC_056749.1:231881310-231986310 GCF_019279795.1 Protopterus annectens
TGTATGTGTATATATATATATATATATATGTATGTATATATGTATCTATATTGGATTCCCTTCAGAATCTCGAACTACTGAAATCTCAAATTTTCGTACCCCAAGACCAGAAGGGCGAAAGTGCAGAATACCAAAACCCCAGACGCGCGAAATTAAAAATCCTGAAGTTTGGAGATTTTGAATTACCGGTTCTGGTGTTGCGGTGTGTGAGTGAGTGGGTGGTTGGAGATGTACGTAAATGTTTGTGTTTTACGGGTTTTGGGTAGGGGCTTTAGCGTGTGTGTTTTGTTAGTGAGATGTGTGTGTGCGAGGGGAATGTAACTTGTGTGGTGGTGTTTTTGTGTGTTTGTTTGTGTAGTGCAACCTCAGAGTTAGTATATTTAAGTATAAGTATAAGTGTGAGGGGTGCAGGAGGGCTTGCCCCCCTGCTTGTATGTAGGGTAGGTGTTTGTGTATGTGAAGGGAGGTGTATGTTTGTGTTTGTGTCTGCGGTATGTTTAGTGTAGAAGTCGCGATTTTAAGTTTCGTGCTTCTGGGGTTTCGAGTTTATGGATTTTCGGCTTCATGGTCTCAAGATACTGAAATTCAAGATTATATATATATATATGTATATATATATATATATATATATATATATATATATATATATATGTATACACACACATACATATTTCATATATATATATATATATATATATATATACACACACACACACACACACACACACACACACACACACCTGGGTAGTTTATTGTAGTAAGTGGAAAGAAACCACTGAACCCAGAGGATTCCCACACAGAACATAAACTCCTTTGGCTTACCACACCGTGCTTACCCCCAAAAGAGCAAGTAGTTGTTTCAAAAGCACATTTATTGTGTATTGTGTACACTGTATGAAAACATGTCACCTATTAACTTTGTAATTCCTGAACCTAAGGAGTAAGGGATTTGTTTCTTACCTATGACAATGATCAGTCTCAGAAGAAGGGGAATGCTTTTTGAACAGTGATGATATTGTAATATTGATGACAATTTTCGTTACTAAGGTGGTTACAGTGGTGCAGCAGTTAGCATTGCTGTATCACAGCAAGAGTTTCTCCAGTTTGATTCTCGGCTGGGGTGCCTTCTTTGCAGAGTCTGCATGTCCTCCCTGCAGTCAGTTGGGTTTCCTCCAGGAGCACCGGTTTCCTCCCACATTCTAAAGACATGCAGTAAGTGGCTTGGACACTCTAAATTGCCCATAGGTGCAAGCGTGTGTGTGGAAATGAGTGGTAAGGATGAACTCCTGTGGCAAGGCTAGCCACCTGGTGGTGTAAACTGCTGCTCAAGATGGTTGTCACTGTTGAAGTGACACCCTGACCCCATGTCCAAAAATGGGAAAAAGGGATTGAGGATGGATGGATGGACTTTTTTTTTATTAGTGGACACAAAGTTTGCACCCTGAGATATTGACATATATCCCTCCTTCAAGATCATTTTAATAAAATTTAAAAAATGAATAGAGCTACTAGTCTGCGTATTTCAAACTAATACATTCCTCTGGATTTCAGGGCTACAAAGTCATTGCCTGAAATGAGGGTATGGTATACAGCAATCAAGAAAATATACTCATTGCTTTCCTGTGATATCTTATAACATCTTCCTAATTGCTTATCAATTGCAGATAGTATGTTTATATAGTTAACACAGTTTTCTCTCATAAATCTTCACACATTGCTTTTATCATTACAATTTTTTTATCTAAGATATCTCCCCCAGAAAGGAGCTTTAGCTCAGAAAACCATAACTGGTTACTAATATTTTAAATAAATAATAAACCACTGTCATGGTGGATTTTTTCATGAAAGTTTTGTATCGGTCTCTGTCTACTGTAATTCCACAACAAAGACTTTTTCCTATAAATCATATTTTTTTTTAAGTCACATATTATAGATTCATGCCTTTTCCTGCCCTTCAACATTTTGAGGTAATTCTCTCTGGCCTGTTATTTCTCACATTTAGTTCTTCCTTCCTCACTATATTATGGTAATAGTATCTTCTCTGGTACATCTCTTCCTGAATTATACAGTGCTCAGATCCATTGTCCCCTTCTTCTGCAATGAAATAAATGGATGTCCAGTGAGCAGCATCTCAGTCTCCCACACTCTTCATTTCCCTACTATCCCATCTGTCACATGTGTCATGTCTCTCCTCTATGCAGTGATGGTCACCCATCCACCATTGCATGTGTTGTTCATTTATTATTTTGGGGGAGGGGCCTCTTACATGGCTAAAAAGTATGCCCTTGTATTCCAGTCTCCTCAGGCTGCTCATCAAAAATGCAAAACCTGTTCCTGTGAGTCCCAATATTTTGAGAAATAAACTGGAACTGGAACACATAACAGCAAAAGCAACTCATTGTTACACCCTTGAAGCAGTTTTAGCCTAAACCCCCAACACACCCTGAGTACGTTTCATACCCTTAGATGTATATATTCCTAAGTATTTACTCTTTCAGTTGTGCTGCTGCATGATTTAATGTGTCACGTTAATCGGAATTTCAACAGACACCTGTCCTCTCCTGATGCTCATTCCCCGCCCCTCCCACATAGTCACTGCCAGCTACTTTCTGACACCCAGACAGTGGTGGAGAGTAACTTAAAACATCTTAGTTTGATGGCATTCTCACAGCAGATGGGGATTTTCTTTATAACCCTACTGTGCCACTGGTGTAAAAGTTTGTAATGACATAAATGTGGCTTTTCTTCAGTTCCATGCTGATAGCCTTGTCCCTCTCCCACCTCATGAAACAAGCAAGCTGGCTTCCAGCAAATCACTCCGGCTAGCACTCCCTCCTCTAGACAGTTTTTCAGTGCTTAGAGTGCTGTCTACTACCCTTCTCAACCAGCAATCTTATACTTAACATGCTGGCTATTCGAATACAGATTACAAGTGCTGTAGAAAGAAATCAAAACTTGGTAAAGATGAGCTGTCTATTAGAAAAAAAATGTTACCTAACTCTCTGCCTGTCTAACCACTGCCACTTCTCTATTGTCCTCATGCACTAAACTGTGTTGTAGATGCGTCTTTCTTTCCTTTTATTGAATCATCAAGCCCCTTTCCTCACCATTCTCCCCATCCAAGCTGGCAACAGGCATGCAACTTGACAAGAATGAGAGTCAGGCTGGGTTTCTGCAATTACTTACTCTCTCTCTGACCTATCCATAGAACACACCCTTCTGGATTGTGTACATGCAGCCACATGCACACACACACACACACACACACACACACACACACACACACACACATATATATATACATGCATTATAATGCTGTTGGATATGTTTCTCTGTCACTTCTTTCTCACCTCATCTTATATCATATTTCATTCCTGTTCTCTTTCCCCATTAGCTCTGCTGGGATTGGCTCTGCTCTTAATGGAACAAACCAAATCCTATCTCAATTTATTCGTATCAAACGTCTCAGCTCTAATGAAGAGGAATACCAACTAGCCAGCAGGGATCTTAGTCAGAGGTTCACCAATAGAGGATATGATCAACATGATATTGCGTCTGCCCAAAGTAGAGCTAACTGCATAGAGAGGGAAGAACTGTTGCAATACAAAAACAAAAATAAGTCATCTTCTGGTACCGGGGTTAGGTTCATCACAACTTATGGGAGAAACATTAACATGGTCAGGAATATTATCAATAAACATTGGAATATTTTACTGGCCAATGATAGGCTGCGAACTATTTTGGGGCCACGATGTCAATTTTCATATAAGCGGGGTAAAACCCTAGGCTCCTACCTGTCACATTTTAAACACATGGCAAGTGGGGGTACTATCCACAAACAACTCACATTACATGGTGATGAGCTTATTGGTTCACTTCCATGTGGTCATTGTGGCTCATGTTCACATATGCCTAAATCCAGAGAATTCTCTAGTCGTAATACCAGCAGGATATTTAACATAAAAATCTTTGGTAATTGCAGCAGCGATTGGGTGGTGTACCTTGCTTCCTGTTATTGCGGGGCATTTTATGTGGGCCAAACTTCCAGAGCATTGAGATCTAGAATGAATGAACATCGTAGTGATGTCAGGAACCATAAGGAGACCAGCGCCCTATATCAGCACACACTTAAACATCCACAGGCTAAATATAGTTTCATGGTCATTGATCGCATCTCTGGAGATAGAACTAATAAACAAGGTTGGCATGGTTTATTGGATCAAAAAGAAAAATATTGGATTACAACCCTGGGGGGTTTGTTCCATCCGGGTCTAAATGATCACTTATAGGAGATTATGTGCATATCATAGAAACCCTTTAGACTTACTTTGTTGCAAGGTTTGGGCTATATTGATTAAAGGAATCCAGTTATATTTGCCTATGCAAATGATATATATGTATTTTTGTTTTGTTTTGTTTGTTTCTTGTTTTTGACATCTTGCTATATGGGTTTGTTAAATCAGCAGTAAATCCAGTATGGGGGGTCTAGGTTGCTGAATTAATGCAACTTAGGTTGTAGACTTGTGAAATCATTACTGTTTGTATGGACAAGTACTTGTTCAGCATTTGCTGCTCATGGTTTTATATATATGTTTTTACATATATATTTAATACTATATTATTTTAATTTTCAATTCATTTATTTTCATTTACTAATGGTTGCTCTGTCCTCAATTTTCATAATTCCTTACTGTTGTGTTACACTTTGTATGTTGCTTTCTAAAGATATTATATAAAAAAAGTTTTCTCATCTCATTAATATTGATGAACCCCTTTGCCTTATTGGCTCTTGGTTTGTATTTAAATGGATGATGACAAGGAACTTGATTGTATTGTCCTACACTGAAGAAGGCATTTTTTGCCGAAACTAGTTTGTTTTAGTACGAAAAATAAAAGAATATCAAACTCCGGTCTGCCTTTGTTGGTCTATTTGGTGGTTTTCTGCTCTTAATGGGCCAAAGTGACAGATTGGCTAGCTTCAAAAAGGTTGATCCTAGTAAAAGCAGTTGCAAAATAAGTAGCTGCCTGTACACCTGTGCAAACCTGCCAGTCCATAAATTCTGCAATAACCAGCAGGTCTAGTCATGGCTTAGTAAAGCATTACATGTGATGGATTCAAGAATCCCTTTCAGTAACTATGTTGCTGAGGTGTGCCTTACTACTTTACCACCACGCAGTGTGGCTGAGATGTGCCTTACTACTTTACAACCACACAGTGTGGCAGAGGTGTGCCTTAACACAGTGCGGCTGAGGTGTGCCTTAACACTTTACAACCACATACAGTGCGGCCGAGGTGTGCCTTAGCACTTTACAACCACACAGTGCTTTATAAACCCCGTGTATTTCTAGAGGACTGTGGACTTACAGACTTCATAGCCATTACACATGACAGATGAGTAACAATACCTATCTTTCACAGAATGCAATTCTAATTTGTGTTTGATAACGCTAATGAAGGAAATATATTCACTATACAGTTATTAATATTTGTTTCCCTGCTTTTGTTTCAGTGCTCTTTTTTCAGTCATACTTGACATTTTAAACTAACTTGTTTTCATCAGATGAATTATGAAAGCACAGAACTGCCCATTGTGTGTTCCCACTCAAATGTCACAATGCTAAAAGTTAAAAACGTTTTTGACAGACAAATGTTATAAGTATTTACCATAATGTTGGATCAAGGAATATATCTCTGGCTGTAAGAGTAATTAAGACTGATGCTGATGATGTTATGAGTGCCTGGCAGTCAAAACTTTTCCCAGACTTCTAACCACTCTCTCAACTCCCATGCTGCATTGCTGTAGGAGAACTATACAGATTATACTAAACATTTGATAAACAGTGATGGGGGAAGGAAAGTATGACACTTCCTGCAGCTTAAGCTCTGTTTTTGTTTGTTTGTTTGTTTGTTACTTAAATAGATGTCTTCCAAATAAGAACTTCAGCGCTGTCAAAGCAGCAGGCTTGAATGTAGGGAATGTGATTATTTCTAGTGTAAAAGCTCTAGTAGCAGGGGCAGAAGTGTGCCATATGGAAAGGCCTTGCAGTGACTAAGGTTTACTAAAGGCATGAGGTTTTGACCTACATGGAAATATGAAACAGCAGGCTAGTTTACACAGGGTGGCAGCTAAGGCCTGTATCAAAGTGCTCTGAATGGCACTGAAGCATCAGAGATGTTAAGTGAGGAAACGACAAATTGTGTCCCTTGCAGAAAACTACATTGAAGACCTTTGTCACTCATATTCATAAGTATTTTGAGTAGAAATCAGTTGGGATGACAGACTGACAGAGGCCATTCTAAATGAAACTCTGTCTATCCTAGCAACAAGTAGAACTGAAGTAGCCAAGTAGTCAGCTTTATGGAGTGGAGTTTCTGCTGGGCTTTATACCTTCCTGGATAGAGTGGAGAATGGAAACACACTCCCAACATCCTGGATCTGGTGCTTACCAATATGGAGGACCACTGTAGTACCCCCCACTGTGAGGTCTTCCCTGGTGGGATCTGACCACAAATCAGTCTCATTCAAAGTAACTATCACACCTGAACCCCCCCTAGTAGCAGCTAAACTAAATAACTTCTCCAGAGCAGATTATAACCTATTACGGGGTGATATAAACAGCTTCACTGCACCTGCCCCCTCAGATGGAACTGGCAACTATGGTGAGTTCCACACCAATAATTTATACAAGCACCCATATAACTGCATTGAATCGCCCATACCTGATAGGACCAAAACAAGCTTCTCAAGGAAGAGCAAACCTGCCTGGTAAACAACTGCCATTAGCAGGCTTTACAAGAAGAGGAAGAAATTGCTGTCTAAGAGTAAGAGGGAGTGAGCCCTAAACTGGAAACACTCCCTCCAAAGCTTAAACATGCAAGTAAGACTTCTTGTTAAGTCCTCCAAAGCAAACTACTAATCCAAATTAGCTTCCTCAACTAAGGACAATCATAACGCATTCTTTAGTTACATCCATAACCTAAAAGGAAAGGCCCAAATTTGTGCCAAACTGGTAGTTAATAATACCACATATACTGAGCCTGTAAACATAGCTAACCTGTTCACTGACAGGATCTGTGAAAACTTCACTCCCTTGTCCCCACCACATGTACCCCATGACATCCCTACCACCAGTCCCCCTACCTTATATTTCTAAAGAGCAGGTTGGAAATGCCCTCTCTGAGGCCAAAAACACAGCATCTATGGGGCCTAATAACATCCTAAGCTGCATCCTACATGGGCTCCAACAAGAATTAGCAACACCATTGGGTACTCTTTTCAATCATAGTCTAAGCACTGGCTTTATCCCAGCTGAATGGAAAACAGTCCCTTGTACAAAGGTGGTGATTCCACTGACCCCAGGAACTATGGACCTATTAGCTTGACTCGCTTTATCTGCAAGGCTATGGAGCAAATCATCATGGGGCTTATCAACAAAAATGTAGATAATTTCCAAACACTTGACCCTACTCAGTTTGGATTTGTCAAAGGGAGGTGAAGCCTGTTAAACCTGGTGGACGTCTTCGAGACAATCACCAAGGCCCTGGATGACGTGAAATCTGTGCATACAGCCTACTTAGATGTACCCAAGGCTTTTGATACTATCCTCCACTCAGGCATCATTGACAAAATCACCCAGCTAGGTATCAACCTTTATATCTTTAGATGGGTCGCTAACTGGCTCATTGAAAATACATATAGTCAAAATAGGGGAGTTCACCTCCAACAGCAGACCTGTAACCAGTGGTTTTCCACAGAGGTCAGTCCTGGGACCTCTATTGTTTGGAATTTATTTCTCCGAAGTACAAGAAAAAACTAAAGGTCTGTGGCTGACAAAGTTTGCAGATGACTGCAAACTGGGAGTAGTCATAGAATCACAAACAGCAAGCTAAGCAACACAAGTTTATTATTCCACAAAGCTCTCAGGAAAAGTCCCTTCTTCAGTGTGTAAACTTGTTTTTTCTCAGACTTTGCATGTCCGTATTTGGATTTGTTTAGCTTGCTGTTTGTGGAACTTTTTTTGCAATCTACAGTTTGCCATAGTGCTGCACTGATTTTTTGTTTTTTGGTTTAGTAGTCATAGAATCTCCAAATGATGTCAACATCCTACAAGAGGGTCTTACACAAACACATGATTGGTACCAAAGTCATGGCCTTAAACTCAATGCAAACAATGTATTATCATCCCTTGCAGTACGAGCAACGTTCCTGGTGTAGGATTAGACAAGGATCATAAAATGGAGTCAGAGATTAAAACCAAGTATGAGAGAGCTTGTGTATTACAGCATAATCATCTGACAGGAAAAATAAAAAGGGCTTTTAGAAAGAATTGGAATATATTTAGAGTCAACCCCAATAGTTATGAAAAAGTAGGTGTAGCGCCACTTTTTATTAATAAAACAGGTGCTAATTTCAGAAAGTTATTGGAGACTAAGATAGATTTGATAAAGGACTTTGGTAATGGTACTAGACCTTGTGGAGTGTGTTGCCAATGTGGGTATATTAACAAACAAAGTAACATTACTTTGGAGAACAGATTGGGGAATAAGGTGACATTTAAGAAGGGTGACTGTGCAACTAGCAAGGTTGTCTATTTGGCCTTATGTGTGACATGTGGAAGTTTCTATGTGGGAAAAACCGAGCGTGCTCTTAGAAAGAGGATCTATGAACATCTAATTGACATGAAAAACAAAAAAAAACAGAACAGTGCTTTATATAAGCACCCTCAGCTTTGTATAGGTTTTAAGTTAATTTTTGGTATATTGGAGGGCTTCAAGCTTAATCCTGGGGGTGATTGGAAAAACATGCTTAGAAAGAAGAAGACAGAGTGGCAATTTAGGCTAGCTGCTATGTTCCCCTCAGGACAAAATGATACCATCTCTATTACCCCTATGCTATATGAGCGAGCTAACAAATTATAGACAAAGTTGGAATAATAAAATATGTATGAAAATAGTTTTGTTAAAATTTTAATATAAAAGTCTCTTTCACATATTTGGGATTGCCAATGGTATATTATTTTGTTAAGTTGTGATGCAGCAGAAGTATTTACTGACATTTTTTCATTCTCTGTTATTAACTGGCAGATCAGTGATTGGTTGATGAACATCCTACCCGGGGGAGAGGTGGGGTATTTAAATAGTGTTCGTGTGTTGCATAATTGTATTCTGATGAAGTCCCTGGTCAGAGGGATGAAAGCGCTTAATACAGTTGTAACTTTATCATTTGGGCTTCGAGTAACATAGTCTCTTCCAAAATCAGTTTGTTAGTTCTGGTGTCCATGGCAAGCAAATAATCCTTCTCCAGCACCGAAGTTCAAATGAGTCAAACTTCTTTCTGTCCTGTTTCTGTAGTATCCAGCTTTAGCATCCATAAATGAACACTAAGAAAACAAGTGTGCGGACTAGTCTGATCTTTGTTTTCAGTGGTATTTCCTTATTTTGAATACTTTGTCAAGAGCCTTCACTGTAGAGTGACCAAGTATTATTCTGCAAAGTATTTATTCCCTGCTAGTTGCTTCTATGTTTACAAAAGACCCCAGGAGATTAAAATTCTTCACAACTGCTATTCTATCATGTCATCATCATCATGTTTTCTTGGCAGAGTACAGAAGCAGATTGTCGGGCCTTTCTTCTGTGCAGTATAAATTCAATATTGTAGCAGTTGTCCCATCAGATGCCATATTCCACATCCAGCACTGCCTGTCTGCTGCTGCACAGATGGGTGGTACATCATTAGTCTGACATCTCCACTGAAACCTATCCACCCTGGGAGACCCTGCTGGTGGTAAAACTACACACAGCTTAGCATTCAGGAGTCACACATGATCAATAAAACTCTCTTGTATATCCTTAAAGAAGTATAATCCTCAGGCGCAATGACATAAATGACTCCTTAAACTATTTTGTTAGTTAATAAAGCGCATTTTTATTATAACACTGCTTTGAAACAAACATATTTTGTAAAAGAATAAACTAGAAAAGAAAGTAGGAATTTCTTAAAAAGCAAAATTCTTTACTTAATTATAGAATTCTAACCCAAGGGTTATTTTGATGCACTAGGCAGACCCTATAAAGAAATTTCTATTTCAAAGTACTAACTACCACTCAGAAATGGGCAACTGAGATTTCTCCAGATAACTGTTAAAGTTACTACAAGAAAAGTGTTAAACTGATATGCTACACTCTTTCATGTTCTTTAATCCATTTTATTTTAAGTGCCCAAAACAATTTTACCTGTCATTAGTATGTAATGAAATCTTACAGAGGCCATTTTGTTATTAAAGCACAGTTTCTCCTGCACTATACCTTCTGACATTTTGACAGCCATATTTTTATCATGCTTCCTGTTACCAGGTCTGCATTTAATTGAAGCTTTGCTACATGACAGGTTCATAGGTAAGTACTATGCTAACTGCCCTTTCTGACCTTTTCAGCCTAGCCAGTTTCCTTCAAAGGTGAGAATCAAACCCTGTATCTTGTGTCTGTGAGGTAAACAGCTTAACCGTTATGCCAACCCTCAACCCGTTAGTTGCCAAAGTCTTTGTAAATCAAATGTTGCTAATGGTTGTAGTATTATCTGCTGAGGTATCATGGGATAAAAACTGCAACAAAATTTACAATAAGTAATTAAATACAGGTTTTGCGACTACCTTTATTAGGGAGTTATGGACCTTTTCGAAACATGCCTACTGCCAATAAAATGATACAAGAGGATGACATTCTTTTTTTGCAATACAAAAATTAGAAAATTTTATTTAACAGGATTACAACAAAAATCACTGCAGAAGAAACTGTAATGTTGCCAAATAGAAGTCTCACTGTAGTACCTCAGAAAATATTTATACAACAGAACTATAATTGTGCCACTATCACTTTTATGTCATTGTAGAAGCTGGACTATAAACAACTGTTGCATCATGTCACAAATTACCAGTGAAATGCAGCACATTATCCATTTAAGTGGGGGCATGCTAATGTAGGCTTTTCTGCTACCATGTGAACAGCCAAAAGTACATTGAAGGTAATGTTTAAGGTACATCACTTTCCTCTGCCCATGTGACTGAACTGATAAATGTTGTACTACACTGTAACTATGAGTTGTGCATCCCTGGTTTTTCAGTCTCACTTTCCACTGTATGAATGCCAAGTGCTCTAAACATTGATGGTATCGCTCAAAGGATAAAGTTCTAGAGATATTAAATGCAGTCATCGCAGAACATGTGCAGTTCCACAGCCTCATCCGTTACCCTGTAGAGCCACATTCTTACCAAAAAACAAGAAAGTGGTGGAACCAGCAAACCCAAAAGTAATAAATATAAAAAATAAAAGGCGTGTAGACTGGAAAATAAACTTTTAATACAAAAGTAGTAACAAAGGTAAGCGCTTTCGAGGTTGCCCTCTTCTTCAGACCTTAATAAAAATGTGAATATCCAGACAGTTTAAATACAAGCCAACAACCAATAAAACACTTAAAAAAATCAGTGCTGCAAGCCTAAATCCAGTGTACTTGAAACCAATATAATTTTAGTTCTATGCTGATTGTTGCACCAAAAATATAGTTTATTTTGCTAAGTGCAGCTTATGCGATGCTTACTACATAGGTAAGACCAATCGCATGCTAAAAGAGAGAATAATGGAGCATCTCAATGATATAAGGAACAATAAAGTAACTAATGCCTTAGCTAAACACTGTTCAGATTTTGGTTTGCAACATACTTTTAAATTACTGGTGCTACAGATTATTAATGAAAGTTTAAGAGAAGGTGATATATGCAATGAAACAGAGTTTATAGAATTAAGATGGATAGTTGATTTTAAAGCTCATGTATCACCTGGGCTTAACAATGCTGTTTCTTTAAAACCTCTCTTGAGAAAGAGAGGCTTGCAGCATTAATTTATTTTAAGTGTTTTTATTGGTTGTTGGCTTGTATTTAAACTGTCTTGATATTCAAATTTTTATTAAGGTCTGAAGAAGAGGGCAACCTCGAAATTACCTTTGTTACTACTTTTGTATTAAAAGTTTATTTTCCGGTCTATACGCCTTTTATTTTTTACATTCTTACCAAGCCATGTCAATAAAACAGAAATAACTTATAAAATAATGTAAGTAAAATTTAGATGTAAAGCATTGCCATCTTGTAACCTCCCCCCTTAAAAGTCAACAGCTAAGTTATTTAGGATTAGACAACAGTGGAGAAGGAAAAGAAAGAAGGCAAGAACATCTTGCGTAAACTACAGTGACATGAATTATATGGTCTCTCTGGTCCCTAGAGTTGCCCATACGGACTTCCAGTGTTTTATTTTAACTTTAGTGATGTTCAGGAATTGCACATGATCAATAAAACTCTCTATGATGCTCCCTCCCATCATCTTGTTAAGAAAGATGACACTCAATATTTACAACAGACTTTCAGAAGAAAAGAGCTCATTGTGAAGATGAAAACATACTTCTGTGTTGAAACTTTTTATTTGCATTTCTGTACGAGATGCTGCAACTGTTTCATCAAATTGTTGCCTTTTAGCTTGACACATGGAAATGGATAACCAGATCTTTAATGATAAAATACAAAGAAGGACATAGAAAATACAATTTTAAAAAGTATTTAGAGACAAGATGGTTTAAAATGTTGAAGATTCTGGGATGTGGCATACCGATTACTGAACCCACAGCAGTTCTATCAGTTATAGCAGTCAGGGACATCTGACAAACTACACTGTCTTCCTATACTGCTTTATTCCTAACTTCCTGTATGATAATTCCCTTTACTGGATTTAAGTCCAGTGCTATGAGGAAATAGTAAAGTATCATATCCATTCTTGTGTATGCAGTCAGCAGGACCTTGTATCTGCAACAGCATCCTTAACATGGCAGGTATTGAGAAGGATTATACACCTGTACGTCATGCCCAACAATGCTGCACAATGTCTCTTTGCCTGTTGGTGCAGGTTAGACATATGGTGTAGGAAAATAAAGGAAGTCAGATTGAAGATGACACATAAATTCCATAGCACCACCACTGCAGGAGCTTGGGCAAAGAAAAGCCAAGCTGTTTATCAGATTGGGGGGGCTTTTCATATGTTGTCACCTCTAAGTTGAAGACGAGGGGTTTATTTGAGGGAGTGGGAGACCATTGTGCAGTATTACTAGCCCTTCCCTGTCTGCATGCCATTGAATGAGATGCACTCTGTCTATGACATGGGGATCAGAGCAACATGGATATGTCGGCATGGAGTACAATTCCCAGAAATGGCCAGTGCTTCCCACCAAAATGCACCAACAGATACTTGTTCTCTGCTTTCTTACAAAGGTTGTTTCTCAGATTCCAGAGGCGTGAGGCTTGTGTTGTGAGTCTCAACATGGTTGGTAAGACGTATCGCTGAAAAATGCTACGTATACTACTCTTGGAACTACCACGCAAGGCATGAAACAATGTAATTTGGGAGAAGTTCTATGCTGTGCCTGAAAGAAAAGTACTGAAATACATATGAGTGTACATAAGTCAGCACACAGAATGCAGAAGAATAACTTTGCATTGAAATTTAAATGCAGTTCATGTTCTTGCTTCTAACAGTCAATCTGTGAATAGGCAGAGCCCTAAGCATACTATGATAAAAGCAATATTGCTGTAATAGCTATAACTGCAAATATAAAGATAATACAAATTGTATCAAAGCTAAAAAAAAAAAAAGAAATATGTTCACAGATCATACATTAAAAAGAAACTTTTAACAGTGTTCTGTAATGGTGCATTCCTTCTTTCCTTTTATTCATTCATTATACACACTAACTTCAGAAGGAAGCTTGGGAAATCTGTTGTTGTTACCTGTGAGGATATACTGCTATGGATTTCAGATGTTTATTCATCTTCTTCTTGTTTATAAAGTACTTCATCTTATACTTCAGCTCCCTCATTTCAGGGGAGCGCCAGGAGGAAAGGGAAGTTAAGAGAGTTACTAAAGGTCATGCTATACACAGGAAGTACTTGCATTGCTCAGTGCCCACTCTCCACTCATGCTACAGTACTTGTTTTCCGGTTTCCTTAAAAGTGCATCAGCCTTTCCCAGTCAGGATTAGGTAAGTCATTTTATTTTTCAGTTTTGACAGAAATGTCAATATTTATTTCAGCTTTGAGCTTATTGTTTACAAAAAATGAAATAACACTGATTATTTCCATAAAACTTGCTACACATTGGGCCCTTTTAATTATGATTACAAAGCCTCCTTGGCAAGCCCACCTTATACCAGTCTCTCTCCACCCCCCTCTCTTTTTCTCTCAAGACCTGAACACTGATTAATATACAGGTGCATTATACACATTATATATGTGAATGTTGTCCATTCACTTTAAGAACTGATGTATTTGCATGGTTAAAACTTTTTTTCTGTGTGATTTTTGCCTCCATGGCTGATTACCATCAAGAATCCTCCCTCTCAGTCTTAACCCCTTTCATTCATTTGTACTGGGTATCCACAACATGGAGATGAAAGGCAACTGGAAGGGCCCTCATCCACCCATTCATGGATGTAGTTTGTGCCCGCGATGGTAGCTAGTAATGAGCAAGCTTCTTTTAAGGTACTACCTGCACTCCAAGTAGCTGATGTGAGCATCTATCTCACCACTGGGAGTCCTACACCTTTTCCATACATATGTGTGTTTCATCCACAAGTTAACGAAAGCTACCATCACTGGTTTGGGATTGTTAAGCCTTTTTGGTGTGCTGAGGCTACCATCACTGGTTTGGGATTGTTAAGCCTTTTGGATGTGTTGAGGCTACCATCACTGGTTTGGGATTGTTAAGCCTTTTGTGTGTGCTGATAATCAACCAACAAAAAACATTACTTCATCCCCCCCTAGGATGAGTGAGCTGGTATCAACTGCTCACGTAACAATCCCAAGCCAATGATATTTAATGCATACAACAATGTTTCTGACATTACACAGCAGACAAATAAAACAGCCATATGAAGTGCAAACATTACCAAACTGTCTCATCATAATCTTAAATACTGCAGGATAAAAAAGCATATAGGAGTATTACACTTATGTTCCAGATATTTTTCTTCTAATTAACAATGTTTAAAACTTGTAACTAAAACAAGAGCTTGATTTAAGTACACATCAGCTTCTCACATTTACAGCAGTAATTATAAGGTCTGTCTGTGGTAAACACTGTTAATTTGGCTGTGGCACAAGCCTACAAATACCATAATAGCTACAACTTATTATTAGAAATTATTTAATTAATAAGGCAGGAGGCTGTATTTTGGGCTGGCTACATACCTGAAGAGCTGGGTTTGAGAGCAGTAAGTCTACACAGGAGTGTTTTAATTAAAGAACCTATGTTACAAAAGTAAATCTATATGTGACCCACAAACTAAGAAAAATGTTGTAATGTGTTGGCCTACTTGTATAATATTAGCACATGCTTTCATTCATATGTTTTTCATTCCTTTTAGCCTTAACAGGATACCAAGAGGTGGGCATACAGTGGTTGCAAGGAGTGATGCCACACTCCCTTGCAAGTAACATAGCTCCCCTGACAAGCATACCCAACTTTTAAGGACATGTCTATTTCATTCCCTATACCAGGGATTTGTTAGTGGGACATATAGTCTCAAGAAACATTCTCTACTCACCAACTGCAGGCAGACAGGAGGGAAATCATCTCCCTCCCCTGTTGGCCCTCCATCTCCAGGGTCACTAGTTAAATCTGGATCATACAAGGCAGAAACACCTGCTCCAGTGCCTGTAAACCAGGTACTAGTGCACAATATGAAAAAGCAGCTCGACTGCTGAGCACATGTAGCCACCAAACCATACCACTCAACTCTCCAGATTTTCATGGAATGTCCAGATTTTTGCCTCATATTTTTGGTCAGTTCCTCATAAAATTTGCAATTTTCTGGCAAATCACTGGGATGATCTGAGGATTGAAGTTACCAAATACTGACAGACGTTTGTGTTTCAGACTTCATATCCTTCAGAAAATGTATGTTAAAACAAAATCTATTACTCTAGGAAATGTCTAAGTTTCTAAGAGCAATATTTTGGGCCCCCCCCCCCATTTTGTCAGGCTTTGTCCAGATTTCCTACACTAAGAGGTTGAGAGGTATGCACCAAACCACAAGTCAGACTACCAACTAAGTATACTTTTCTTTCATTGAATTCCTAGTTATAGTTCTTAATTAAATTTGAAAACAAATGAAACATTGGTCGTACTACATCTCACAAGATAACTTAATGGGGCACATTGACCAACACACTTAGTGACCACAACCCTACCTTCTTACTCAGACATAGGCAAAAAAACACCAACTCTCCCTCCCTCCTACAAACCCGCTCCCACAAAAATTTACCCAAAGACGACTTCCTGAGAGCCTTAAAATACGATGATTGTTCTCCCATCAAAACCCTTCCACTAGATAGTGCAGTTGACTACTTCAACTCCTCATTTCTAAACGTCCTCAGCTATCTAGCCTCCTTAAAAACAATTAAGATGCGTAGTAACCGTACCCCCTGGCTCCAGAAAACTACAAGAACCCTACTCCAAAATAGGGACAAAGGTTGGAAAACCTGGCGCCACTATAGAACACTTGCAACTAGGCAATACTTTCTTGAACTTTGGAATAAGGCCAAAAAACAAGTAAAACTAGATAAAACTACTACCTGTTCCTACAAAAGAAGTATAATAACAACCCTCAGAAACTCTAAGCAACAGTAAATAATATCCTTCAGCCTGGTAAATCCACCACTTCACTCCCCATTGTCCCTGGCACTGATCTCAATATTGCCTGCAGCTTTAACAACTAACTCCATTCTAAATATGATAAATAACTCCATCACCACCAACACTTCACAACCCCCTACAACACAGCAAGACTGTATCCCCTTTCACTCATGCCAATACAAACATCCTATATACAAAAATTACTAAGTAAACTTAAACCCACCGCCCTAGCCGGTGACAATATCCCTGCCAAATACCTGCAACTCGCATCCACAGTCATAGCTTACCCTATCTCACTACTAATTAACAGACCCATTACCAAAAACACTGTGCCAACCTTGTGGAGAAAACCTCTTTCATCATTCCCCTTCGCAAAGGTAGAACCTCTACCAATCTCTCTAACTATTGCCCAATAGCAATTCTTTCACCCCTGTCAGAAATTCTAGAGAGATGCAAATATCACCAAGTCCTCTCCCACCTCCTCCTCTCCAATAACCTTCTCTCTCCTACCCAACATGGCTTCCGCCCATCTTACAGTATTTCCACCTCCCAACTCAGATTTACCAATACTATAAACTCCTATAGGAACCAAGGCAATCTTGTCTCCGCTACCTTCCTTGATTTATCCAAGGCATTTGACATGGTATCCCACAATAAACTTTTAACCTGTCTCTCTGACCTTAACTTTGACATGGCCACTTTGCTCTGGTTCAAAAGCTACCTAGGTAACCATCACCAGTCCGCCAAATGGATAAACTCCCTATCCCCCAACTCCCAGTCACCCTAGGCATACCCCAAGGTTCTATCCTTGGCCCACTTTTATTTAATAGATTCACCAACCAACTCCACCTAGCTACCACAAATGCCAATACAGCCCAATATGCTGATGACACTACCCTCATATCCACTGCCCCCAATATTCAACTTCTTTAGCAAAAAGCCCAACTAACCTTTACTGAAATTGAGAACTGGCTCAATAACTCACAACTTATACTTAACCCCAAAAAAAAAAACAACACACACTGTTCCACCCAACCAAACCCTTTAATCTCCCCTTTTCCATTTTCTCCACCAATAACACCCAAATCACCCCAGTCCCTGAGGTCCAGTTGGGAATAACTGTGTGTGAATATTTGACAGAAATCCAAAAAACGCTGACAGTCCTGTACTCAATACTTTTATTCGGGAAACCACAACAGTTAAGCGCTTTCGTCAGCAACCACAGCCTGACTTCATCAGAACTGAAATAAAACAAAAATGTGTTTAATTTATAGCATAAAAGCATCACCTGATTCAATTAAACAATCAAGTAAATAGTTCTATATGCTTAAAGTGCGAAGTGCAATAAAAAATGCCATAGCCATAAAAAACAACATAGTATATAAACACAAACCACTCTACACCCTAAAAATAACTAGATCTAAAATTAGCAGTAGGTAATAAAATAGGAAATTAATATATTAAAAACTGAACAACTTTAAATTTCATATGGTCACAATTAAAGTGGGCTAGTTAAATTTGTTGCATCGTTCAAGCCAGGGAAGGCAGTGGCGTCTAATTTAATCTGCCAAAACAATTCTCTAAAATCAAAATAATCTTCCCCATGGTCCACCCCTAGGGTTCTGTGGGACTTTTTCAATGACACAAAATCTAAAATCATGTCCAGGGTTTTTATTGATGTGTTTGAATAAAGCACTAGTGTTGTTCTGGGTTCTTATAGCCCTAAGATGTTCGTATACCCTGTCTTTAAAATGCCTTTTGGTTTTACCAATGTAGAACCCCTTGCAATTAATACACAAAGCTGCATAAATAACTCCCGCAGTGCTGCAAGAAAATCTACCCTTGGACTTAATAACTGTGTGGTTAATAATAATCTTGTCTGTGTTCAAAATGTAAGAACATTGTGAAGAAAACCCACACTTCCTGGTGCCTAACCCACCATTACTTGTAATGGGATGAAATTCCCTCTCCAGTAAATTTTTGATGGTAGCCCCTCTCCTATAAACAACCCTAGGGTATATACCAACCTTACTCAAGATAGTATCTTGCCCATAAAAAATTCTCCAATACTTCTTTAAAATACTGTATATCTCATGGTGATCTAAAGATAAGTTTGTAATGAAGGAACAAACGTGTTCGTAACCTACTTCCCCAAGAGCGATGTTTTTAGTCGTATTCGCTGCATAAGTATTGTCTAAAAGTAACGGGCACAATTTCCCATCTAGTCTCATATTTGAAACCTCACTAATGACGTTGTCAATTAATTCCAGAGGATATCCTCTAGCCAAAAACATACCCTTTAAACAATTAATCTGAGTATGAAAATCTTCAGTGCTGCTAACCATGCATGAAATTCTAATAAATTGACCTTTAACAACTCCTTTCTTGACATGTTCCGGGTGGCTACTCTGATAGTGTAACAGACTGTTGCTATAAGTAGGCTTCCTGTACAAATCACTAACAAAGAAAGCGTTGGTCAAATCCTTTCTTATAGTAACATCCAAAAAGTGAATTTCGTCTACACTATACTTTGAAGTAAATCTTAAAAACTGTGTTGTACTGTTGATATAGGTCAAAAAATGGGACACTTCTGCTGGATCACCATTCCAGACAAAGAATAAATCATCAATATAATGTACATACAGAGCCCATTGACTGGAAAAAGAAGAATGCAGGAGAAATTTCTTCTACCACATGTACATAAAAATGTTTGCAAAAATGGGGGCGCATGAGGCACCCATAGCCACCCCACTCTTCTGTACAAAAACTGTCCATCAAAATAAACAAAGTTAAACTTTAAAATAAATTCCATAAGTGTTACCAAAACAGAAACCTGGTTATTATCAAATAAATTACAGTCAAACAAAAATTCTTCAAACCATTCCAAACCCAAAGAGTGAGGTATGATGTTAAACAAGTTGGTAACATCCACAGTTAGAAAACTAACATTCTCATCAAAAGGCAAGTTTTTAAGTTTTGTTAAAAAGTGCCAGGAATCTATACAAATGTGTTCCACATCTTTCAAAACATTTTTAAGCATAATGTCAAGATATTTACCCATAAAATGTGTTTTAGATCCTGCTGCACTAACAACTGGTCGCATAGGACGATTCTTGTTGCTATCTTTGTGTATTTTAGGTATGCCAAAAATACTTGGCACCCTAGGAAATCTAACTGTTTGAAATTCATAAAGTTCAACATCAATTTGTCCCTGATCAAACAGGTCTTTAAGAAGTAAATCAATCCTATAATGTGAAATATTGACAAAATTCAGGGAAACGTCTTCATACATAGCATCATCTAAAAGCAGAGTATTCAGTCTGCAGTTGTAGTCACATCTAGTCATGACCACTTCTCCACCCCTTTTGTCCAGTTTCATGACTCTGAGTGATTTATCCATACATAATTTAGTTAATAAAACATATTCAGTGCCGGATAAATTCAACCCAGTCTCATCACAAATGGACCTTGAACTCAAAAGAGTTCTAAATTCAAATTCAACCATACTTTCAAAAATAGTCAAAAAACTGACAAGGGGCGGATTAAAAACGCTTTTCTTTCTTAAAGCGTTAACATGAACACTATGCGAAACGGAATTAAAAAATAAACATAAGTTTATCTTACGCACAAAAAGTTTCAAGTCAAGAATTAGTTGTACAATGTCAGAATGTTTTGCAGGTACAAAGTTAAAGCCTTTACATAACAGGTTAGCAATGTCAGCATCAAAGAACAGGTTAGAAAAGTTATAAACTGAGAAGTCACCTGCTGTGTTATAAACAATAGAAGAGGACACAGTCCATACATCCCCCGACTCATAACACACGTCCTCAGAGTTGGAACAAGAACTAACATCAAAAGATGTATGAAAATCCAAACCAGTTACCAAATTATTTAA
Organism: Protopterus annectens; assembly: GCF_019279795.1. Taxonomy (NCBI): domain Eukaryota; kingdom Metazoa; phylum Chordata; order Ceratodontiformes; family Protopteridae; genus Protopterus; species Protopterus annectens. Next base: position 231,901,935 of record NC_056749.1, read on the forward strand.
TTCCATCTGGATTGTTGTCGCCTCATGTTGTGTTGAAAATAATTCTGCTGATAACCCTGGTTCACATAGGGCTGATGTTGACTGTAACTCTCCTGTTGTGTTTGGTTGCGTATCCTTTCCGATCTCCTCAATGGTTCTTCCCCTAAAGGGACTCGGTGATCTGGTTGCTCTTCAGCTCCACCTCTCACAGGACCGCTACCAACAGAAGAGTCGTTGTATGAAGTATCTTGAACACAAGTGGCCGCTGGTCTAGGGTAGGCTGTACCAAACTGATAGGCTCTAATATCTCTGTCAAGTTTTATAGGCTCTAATATCTGTGTCAAGTTTTTTTTTTTTGTGAATATTTACCAGGAGAACTTCACTCCCTATATCTTTCATGCTGTGAATATCATTCATTAATCCCCCCCCTCCACCACAATTTGTATAATATATTCCTAAGTTACCTGCAACTTCTCATGAGCAGCGACTCTCTTTATTGAAAATCATTTCACCTTCTACATGTACTCTAAAAAAGCACTTGCTTTCAACATCTTTGATGGTATTTCAATGAACTTCTACAATCAAAACAAAGTCCTTCGGCTTTTCACGGTTAGGGGTCACCACAGCGGAACTCCAGTCCACTAATGATTGGCAGTGGATTTTACAGTGCCGAGTTGCCAGCCCGAAGCCCGACCTTCAAAGAAGGCACACCCATTCACGCACGCACCTACCTGCATGTCTTTAAACATCACTCGACTGTGGGGAGGACATGCAGACTCCACACAGAAGGCGCTCCATCCGAGAATCAAATGGGAAAACCTCTTGCTGTGAGGTGACAACACTAACCTCTGCACCACTGTGGCCTTCTACAACCAGTAACACCAAAATAAAATCTGCCATTTGAAATTCCATTTACAGACAAATATTCTGGTCCTACTTCCCTAAACAGGCATTCTGACACTAGAAACCTACAAAAGGAGATCTTGATAAATCAATGAAAGGAGAAGAAATGAGAATGGAAGATGAGATATACAAGATATTTTATCAACCTAACAGCGCTCCTATACTCTCCAATCTCATAATCCCCTACAAAAATCTAAATTCTCTACGCTCTTCCAGCAAACTTCTTGCTAGCATACTCAAGTGTAACAACATGGCTGGAGTTTCTCTGTTTTCCAACTCTGTGGGAAAAAACTGGAACCTACTGCCTAATGAACTCACTTTAATTTCTTCACTGCCTCTCTTTAAACAAAACTTCAAAAGACACCTCAAAACACACTGGTTATGCCCCTGCAGCAACCCTGATTAACCTTCTGCTTCACTACTGATATTTCTCCTCTTGAACCACAACTTTAATTCACTCCTTGGAAGCAGGACTGTAACTGCTGAACAAAATTCAACATACTGGTGTAATCTAACCTGCTTGATGCTCTGAAAGTCTCTATCCTGTTTGATGCGCTGATAGTCCACATGAATCACACTGTATAATAAATTATCCTGTATATATTGTCACCTTTACTATTGTAAATACCTACTTGACTTTATTATTACTTCCTGTATTTTTTAGTATTCTTATTACTTCCTGTATTCTTAGTAATCTTCTATTGAAATCCTTTCATTTACTATGTAATAATATTGATTTTTAATTTCAATTTTTATTTGTTGCTACTGGAGCTTTTCTCCCCGGGCCTCTACTGAAAATGGAAATATATCCAGTTGGACTAGCCCGGTTAACAAATGTAAAATAAAATAAAATAAATAAATAAATAAAATATAGAAGGGTAAGTAAAGAAAAGAAGCACAAGAAAACTAGCTTATATTAAACTGTGAAAGCGTGTTGCACATTTATGATGACAGAATGCATTTTGAGTATTTACTCTTCATTGAGAATTTTAACATAGTTATTTTGCTTACTATCAGAGATAATAGATCCTTCCTTTTATAACAACATGAATTTTGAAAATAATAGGACTGCAAACTTTGTACACAGAGAAAAACATCACATTTACATCTCATTGCAGGATGTAGTGCTCAAAGTTTAGATGACACGATGATGTAGCAGCTGCTCTATCAGGAGACAGCTGCAAAAACCAAATTTTGGTCCAGAACACTGCAGCAAGGATTATGCGATATCTGAGGGTGTCCACTTTATTCTGCTGGAGAGCAGGCCAAGTGCAAGTGTTTGCTCATTGACGAATAATTGAGCTAAGCTGCCTCATGTGGTTCCTTTAAAACAATTTGCCTGCTGCTGGTTAAAGAAGGATGTAATATGTCTTGAATAGCAGCTGTCTGTTAACAGTCATGACTAAAATAAAAAAAAAAACTCTCCAAAATGATTCATGCCTGCTAAACTCATATATCATCTTGGGAAACTGTTAACTATTTTATCTATATTTTTTAAACTATATAAAGCAGAAATAATGTAAAAACACTGACTTCACTGTATTTAGTAAAAGAAGCTTAGACACCATTTACTTGCTTTTCAATTAGCTCTAGGTGATTCAGTGCTTCAGTATTTTATTAACGTGTGAAAAGTTGTATTTCTTTTACTCCAGAAATAAAAAATCCATTTACGTTTGTCTTATGAACTGTACAAAACCAAGACAAAAGCTATTTCAAAAACTTAAGTAGAGCACATCTCTTACCTAGAACACAATAGTAACATTTATACACAAGGTCATTTTTTGAGGGTGGGAAGTTAAGCACATATCATTTAAACTAACAAAGCAATGTATTTCGCTTTTTCCGAGTTAAGGGTCGCCACAGTGGATCACTGGCCCACAGATTGATTGGCAGTGGTGTTTTTACAGTGTTGATTTGCCAGCCCAGCACCCAACCTTCACAGAAGGCACACACATGAACACATGCACCTACCTGCATGTCTTTAAAATGCACTTGACCACAGGGAGGACATGCAGACTCTGCACAGAAGGCACTCCAACCGAGAATCGAATGAGAGAACTATATCATTTAAAGTATGACACTGATTTTTTTTTCTTTTGTATGAGTTATACTTCAGCTTATTTGTTCAGGCAAAGACATTTATATTTCAACACCAAATGTGTTACAGCATACAGTATGATTCATAAAGACACACGCATGACAGAGAGCATTAACACAAAAGCATCCTTACAAACATTCTTTGAGCAGGTAATTCTTACTAGTTGTGCTTTTGGCAGGAATACAAAGTTGCAAGCCACTGTTATCTCAAGCAAGAAGAAGAATGCTTACAAGCAGCAGAAAGCTATTTAGAACCCTATTTTTCCATTCTGTATCACTTTGTATTCTACTACGTCTCAGTATTGATCATTTAAAGAGGTATGAACAACATTATTGATGACAAGAACATGACAGCCAACCATTAATTAGCATAAGGTGCTTGTCCCTTTAAAAGCTTTGCCACATATATTATAAAAACAAAAAAATGAGGCTTGCATTTTGATGAACTAGTACGGTCACTGTGACACATTTATTCTCTTTGCTATCACCCAGGGTGATGGCACGTAAATCACTGTATAATTTCTCTCTCAAAATGTTTAGTTGTTTTTGATATTAATGCACCTAAACACATTTTGTAACTTTCATTAACGATCGGTATGTTGACCCCAATCTGTCTTTAAATGTTTGAGCTGGCCAAATGGTGTTTCTTACTCATTACTGTATTGTGCAAAAATTGTCTAAAACAAAACATTCATTAACACAAGCTGAAATATTTATAAGGTAAGTCTGCTTTGGGCTCCTTCCAGATGCTTTAGCTGACTAGTGACAAATGGAGGATTGTTTACTTTCTTCATGAATAATTGATGGCTCAAATTTATTAGACACTTCAGAATTATTGCATTTAAAAGCATACCTTGCCCTTACCTATGATATGTTCAATGATTTGAAAACAGTCAGACTTCCGGGGCAAAAGAAAACCATCCTTTTGAGTCAGTGGCATTTAGTTTAAAGGACTGAGAGACTTGTTATTTAAATGTAGTCAAAAAGCAGGGGCATGGATGGTAATTTTTCTTTCAAAGGTATGAATTATCAGCCTTTACAAACTGCAGATTACAAAAGTCACCCTGATAAATCACAACCTTTATTTCAGTAGCACATAAAGTAATCATACCATTATTAATATATTTGTGCTCACTGAAATGAGCAAGCTTCCCACAGGACATTGGTGCCACTGGCATTTTAAATAAAACATGTTTATTTTGTCTTTAGTTTCACACAAATAATAAACTATTACATTATGGCTCCACTTGGACAAATCTGTCAGTGATCTGAGAGTGATGCATTTTGCATCCTTCGCATTTAGGCCTTTAGTACTAAAAAGATGCAAAGTACCATATTTAGATCCTTCTGAGGTATTCCAAGTGAGTAACATTCTGCGTTTGCAAAACTGGTGAAATAATAATATAAAGGGATGACAGATGCTAAGCAGGGAAGGAGTATTGTTTGAGTGTGTATGACTTCACTGGTGTTTATACAAAATGCTTGTCCACTGATATATGCTAGGGAAATAGGAGACACTGGCTTATACTGGAAGAAAGCAGAATAACATCCCACTATTTTATTCTGAGTAAGGGAGAACACTGCTAACTGGTTAATATTAGGGGGACACACATTTCACTGGTTATGCTGGAATTTATGGTTTACAGTGGAAGATATCTTAAACGGTTTCCCGTTGATTTATTCCAGAAAAATGGAGAACAAAATTTCATTATTTTATGCTGGCAGATGAGAACACTGCACACAAACTAATACTAGGAGGACAGAAAATGGCATCTTGCTAGTATTTGATGGACATTGCAGTTTACACCAGGAACACAGAGAATTCTATTTCACAGTATTAAGTAGGAGGCTGAAGATAGGTTAATGCATATATGACAAAATTCTGCCCCATTGGTTTATACTGAGGAATCCTAGAACTACTCAGCTTATACTGGAATGATGGAAAATGCTGTTACATCGGTTTATACTGGAAGAAAAGGAATGTTGCCCTCTTTTTTTTTTTTTGTGAACGTCCTCTCTGCACCATTTCCATTAATTTAAAAACTTGTCCCAAACATAAAGTGATAGCACTGGATCTCAATAATGCTTACTGAGTATCTCAGAAGTCCATAACCATAAAAGAGAAATTCACTTATAGGCCATCAACCTTTCATATAACCTATGTTCAAGTATTATCTCTTTTTTTTTCCTACAACAAACCAAGGAAAATAATAAACACAGCATATATTTTAAAGTAAACACGGTCCTCCAAATATAGAACTGGCCAGCCACAGCTTTTGCACCAGTTTATCGTGTTCCACATTCAGCTCTGCAGACGTGAAAATCAGAATCTCGTAGGCTCTATTATTTCGCGAGGGGTTCAGTTGATGCAGATGTATTGCTAAATATTCTATATATTAGCCATCTGATTATGTATTGTTATTATATCATATAAGACCTCTTGGACTTTCCTCATTATGTATCTCTGGACAGATTATGAAAATGGTCCAGTGGGCTCACATCCCCACAATGGTCAGCAAATAAATAAATAAATTAATGAACTACTTCACGTGCCCAAGTCTTCAGTACTTCTAACTTGAATACTTTTCTTTTTCATATCCAGTTCGGCATGTTTGCTTGACAAGTTGCTTTCTCATACTTGGCTGTTACATGTTGCTAAGATGTATGGGGGTTGAAAAATGTATTGTTTTCAGTGACTGAGACCATAGCATCTTGGGAAAAGTGCAGATCAGTTTTGTTAATGTTCTAAGTAATTGCTGCATTTCCAAGTTGGAGTGCTCTCAGAGTTAGTAAATAAAGTAAATGGAATATGAGAAGCTTGTCCCTTTGAAAATAAATAAATAACCCTTAATTTAATATTTTTGGTTTTGTCAACACATGACATGAGTTTAGATGATATGTGTATTAACTAAGAACTTTCTTCTAGTTGGGACTAATCATTTATGTTTGCAGCTGTAGGTATGATATTGGATTTCATGACACACACACTGCAAATAATACTTTATTAATGATATTGCCATACAAGATAAATAGGATGTCGACCAGTGGCAACTCACATCGCACCCAACATTTTTTCTCTCATCACCCTGAACAATATTCTACACAAAATAATGAAGAGAGTTGTAATGGTGCTTAGCCAAAATGGCATAGGAGACCTAATGTTCTGGACATTGTGGTCCCGTTAAGGGGAGATCCCTCATTCTGAATCTTGCAGCATTTCTGAAGTGGTAATAGCAAGACTTGAAGATAGGCTGACTGGTGATTGAGCAGACATTTTGAGCAGCTCACAGATGAAAAATCAGGACAAAGACAAAAATAATGAGAAGCATGGAGGGAGGAATAAAGGTCTACAACTGGGGAGAAATTTTAAACATCATCTTTAATTCACTTAAAAAGGTAATAGAATATGAGGTTTTGTGTAGCAATAATTATTTTCAGAACAATAAGAAGTATGAATCTCTGTAATGTCTGGCACATCACTGAATGTCACCCTCAGTGAACAGCCAGAAAATCAAACAATTTATGATGGATATCGCAAAAATGTCAGGCAAAACATGTTGAGTTCATAAGCATGACGGGCAGTTTTTGCAAGACCAAGGCAGAAAAACACTATCTGTGTATGTAGAGTATTTATATCTAGCTGCATACACACACATACAGACACACACACATATATATTTTTTACTTTGTCATCTGAGGTACTGCATACACAAAGTATGGAGTTGTCTATGTTGGTAAATGGCTAGCCATTGTTGTTTGCTCATTATTCTAGCATTGTTACCTGTGTGAATCAAATTTTAATACATTTTTGTGAGGCAACTTAGAATACTTTAATGTTTGGCAGCTGTTTGGAGGTTAGGGTTTTTTGGATGAATCTACCCTGACTTTCCTCTCATTCGCTCAATTTACATAGTCAAAGTGTTTTGCTTTGTAGGACTAGTGTGCATTTGTGTGAAGTAAGATGGATTACTTAATATGTGACATGCAGAGAAGAGGAGAGGAGGAAAATGTCTGTTGCTTGCTCATTATTCTGAGTTTGAAGGACTAATGTGATTTCTGTGAAATAACTTGGAATACTTTAATGTGTGGTTCCTGATTCTGTGAAACAAAGGTGAAATTTATTTTGTGGCCATCCTGTTTTATCTCAGTGAGACATCTGAATTCTACACAGAAGTGCCTGTAACTGTTTTGTGGAACTGTCGGAATGAAAGTAATTAATTATCTTGTCATTTACTCAGTTTAGTCATCCCTTAAGTAAAGACATAAAATGCATCACAAAATATCCAGAGCTTCTTTATTTTTCTTCACAAATGTCAAAGGTGTTCAAAGATGGTTATTATAACTTCTCTAGGAGTAGTAGCAAATTGAAAACATTAGTTTGATCATTATTTTTATCACTTTCCTTGCAATCAAACATCATATGGATATATACAGGTGGATATCTTTTGGAGGATGGTAAGGAAGCATGCTGTTTACATAAGTCTGACAACAACAGGTAGAAATATGTTATGTTCTATTTGTTTTTTCTCAGTTTCATCACAGTCTAACATCAGAGGGCTACACAGGTGATTGCATTCTTATGGAAGTTGGGGATTAGGAGGCATGTTTTATATATATATATATATATATATATATATATATATATATATATATATATATGTGTGTGTGTGTGTGTGTGTGTATGGCAGTAACAAGTTGAAATACATGACTGTGGCCATTTGTGCCTTAATTATCATTCCAACGTAATATATGAGAAGGATATGCAGAAAGTCTTTTTGGGGAGGGGTACGGTGATGGGTACTATATCCCCAACAAGTATTTGCCTTCTCAGCTTACTGCAAACTGAAGTTTTGTCAACTTTAAGCAGTAAGTCTTGGATACAAATTATTTTTTTTCAGTGAATAGAAATGTAAGACTGAATTTCTTTCCTTAATGATGATTTTTGTTCAGAGTATAACTAGGCTACTCCCATGGCTTCTGGTGGACTTCTGCCCCCACCCCGACCCCCAGGTTAAGTCAGTTACTTCATCCACAGTTTTGCAGCATAGTTTTAGTCATTTAGGGTATGTTAAAATGTTATATGGAAATGTCAGTGATTTAGAATGAATTTCTTTCCTTAATCATGATTTTTGTGTGGATCATTGTTGGATGAAAAGATTGTTTAAAAATCTCTAAAGTGTACCTCAGGGCCCCATGGTTTCTGCGGGCATCATATCCCCCATACTCAAGGAGTTAATGCAGTTATTTTCTCCATAGTTATTACAGTATAGCCTTAGTCAGTTAGGGTGTGTGCTGAAAGGATACTGAAAAAAAGCAAAGTTGAATGACTAACATTGAATTTTTATCATTAGTTTTTATTTTTTTTTATTAGTTTTTTATTTTTTTCTTCCCTGCTCCTATGGACTAAGAAAGTATGCTATACCCAAGTCTTACTTCTTAGGTGTATCTGTTTAACCTACACTGTATCTAGTATAAATTATAAACTGTTTCTGCGTAAGTTATTCCTGTAGTAAGTATAGATAGTTATTTAAGCCTCTGTGCCAGGACTCTAGCAGCCATACTCCTCTCTATCGGTGATCCTACTGCCATATGTCCATACCCTTGGACCCATTATCTGTTGCACCCCTACCTGCCACTTCTATCACAGTTTTTTTTCTTGTATTCTACTCTCTGCCCACTAGGTGGTGCTCTAAGCTTGCTTTAGGCAAATATTCCTTACCCCACTTTCCATAGCTTTTTTCTTATCTGGATCGTCTCAGGTTTTTCCCCTTGCCTAGCTGTGAATCTTTGTGCATTGTTCTGCTGCTCCTATCCCTCTCTTATCACACCCTCTAGCTCCATTATACCTCTTCTATTTTTATTTTGGTCCCTTTTGCCTCTAACCTGCTGTACCTAACTCTACTTGCCTCTAGTCGCCTTCTCTCTACCTGGAACCTGCTACTCTCTGATTGTCTCTCTGCAGAATCTTCATCTACCTGCTGTAGCCCGCTTCGTTCGCCCTGCGGGCTCACTCCGCTACCCTACCCTACCCCCAATTCCCACACACCCCCAGTACTGCTAACTTTATAACTGCATAACCACACCCCCTGCTCCTCAACTACCTATCACAACCTACTACCAAGTAACACCCCCATATCCACCCATCCCATTACTGCTAGCTTTATACCTGCATAACCACACACCCTGCTCCTTAACTACCTATCACAACCTACTTCCATTTAACACCACCAATTTCCTACAAGAATAATTCCCAGCCAATACTCAGTAACCTTACACCCCCCATACCTAACCTTACTATTACCTGCTGTACTTACCAACTTAACCTACCTTCCTCTTACATTTGTATCCTCTATAACACTCTTGCTTCAATCCTCCTACAACTCTCTCTTCCATCTTCTTCCATCTCTAATTTCTCTAGTTATTCCAACTACACTTAATTTACTCTTATATTCCTAATTTCTGTAGCAACTCATACTAAACTTCACCTCTAAGCTCACCACCACCACCTGCTACTCTCTTTTCCTCCTTCTGCTACCTCTATTATCACCTGTTACTTTACACCTTACACTCCTACACAATACTAGGCACCTTCTTTCACCTCACACCACCCTTACCCATTCAACCCGATGGCCTCTAAATACAACTCTACTTACACATACCTCCTACTCCTACCCAGCATTCTAGCTGCCCTTACTCTAGCATTCTCACTAACCTTCTTTGAACACTATTCTCTACTAAAATACCACCACCACTACCAACAAACCATTACATTCTCACATATACATTCCCTAAAACACATTAACATAACCTCTACATCTAGCTATACCCTTCCAAAGTACAACAGATCTACCCATATCACTTACCTCCTTGACAAGAAACCCCCATACAACTACTTCAAATTCATAAAACTAATACAAAAACCCCTACAACACCATCTCTTAGATGGTGATATCCATCCTAACCCTGGTCCACATACAACACTCCCCAGTGACCCTCATAACCAAAAACCCTACACCACCTCCACCCTAACAAGGCCATCTAACTCCCTTCTGATAGCTCACCTTAACATCCGTAGCATCAACAATAAAATATCCCATCTTCATGCACTTCTAGATGTCCACAACTTTGATATCCTCTGCATTACTGAAACTTGGCTTAGACCTTCAACCAAAGATCAGGAAATTACCCCCCCCCCCAGAATATAATATCCTGAGAAAAGACCGGACTACCAAAAAAGGTGGGGGAGTAGCCATTTTTTATAAATCAGAACTCCAACTATCAATAACCATAAATCCATCTACATAATCTGTTCCTACCTTCCCCCAGGAAACAATATCAGTATTCTGGAAAATATACTTAGTAGCCTATCTATACACCTACCCCAGGAAACCATTGTCTTAGGCGACTTTAATATAGACTGGTCTACTTGTAGGTCCCCAAATCCCATTAACCACATACATTTTTTTTGTTTCTCACAAATGATAACCACCCCTACGAGAATCCACAAACAAAGTGGTAAGGAAACCTTACTTGACTGGATTCTCATAAACAATCATCCTACTACTTATAAGCCAGGAACCCTTCCTGATGACATCAGTGACCATGCTCTTACCTATATAATTAAACAAAAACTTCATAGGCCCAATCCTACTATTTTTAAAACCTCCCGCTCAAAAAAAAAACTTTCACCCTGAGAACTTCCAAACAGAACTGAAGGCTTGTGACTGGTCACCACTGCTTCATCTTCCACTTGATGAAGCAGTTATCTACTTTAATACTAAATTCCTTCAAATCCTAGACTTCCATGCCCCCCATCGCTCATCCAGAATAAAGACCAGAACTGCCCCTTGGCTCACAAAACAAACAAGGCAAAAAGTCCTCCTAAGAAATAAAGTCTGGGCCAAGTGGAGAGCCTCTAAAACCCCTTCTGACCACCTTTACTTTAAACAATTAAGAAATGCTACAAAAAAAGACATCCTACTAGGTAAAAGAAACTTTTACATTCACCTCCAACAAGCCCACAAACAAAAAACACAAGATTTCTGGTCAGCTATGAACAAACTACTTCATCCAGGTCATACCAAGTCTCCCACCCCATCAGGGATCACCCAAAATAACCCTAAACTAATAGCTGATTCCTTTAACAACTACTTTATTGAAGCCATACAAACTCTAGCTAATTCTCTACCACCCACCAGCTCCCTCCCACCTAATACCACATCAAACTCTATTCCTTCTTTTCACATACAACCAATTCCTACATCCCTCATTTGTAACCTCCTTCTAAAACTCAAGCCATGCACCCCCTCTGCTGACTGTATACCAGGAGAATACCTGCAAATTTTAGCTAAAGTTATAGCCTACCCTATTTCTATCCTTATTAAAAGAACCATCTCAGAAAGTAAAATCCCCCTTATATGGAAGGTATCTCACATCATTCCTTTACATAAAGGTGGGATATCAACTGACATTTCCAACCTTAGACCTATCACCTTACTCTCTCCTATAGCTAAAATAATGGAAAAATGTATCCACCAACAACTACTTGACCATCTTCTCCACAACAATTTGCTTGCCAACTGCCAACATGGTTTCGGACCATTCCATAGTACCTCAACTGCCCTGCTATCCTTTTCTGACTGTATAAACAAAAATCGTAACAATAACACTCTTTCCTCCGCTTTGTTTATCGACCCTTCGATATGGTCAACCATAATCTACTTTTAGAGGTAATAAAAGCCCATTCACTGGATGCACAGGCGTTACTCTGGTTTAAATCCTACTTAGACAACCGTCATCAAGTAGTCCTTTGGGATAATATGCTGTCAACTCCCCTCCCCATAAACCTTGGAGTACCTCAAGGTTCTATCCTAGGCCCTCTCCTCTTTTCAATGTTTATTAATGACCTAAATACTAAAATTCCTCAAGCCACCTGCATTCAGTATGCCGACGATTCTACTTTAATCTGCTCTGCTAAGTCCCCAACCACACTCCAGACCCTCACCCAGTCTGTATTTCATACTGTTGAAAATTGGTTCATGCAACACTGCCTCCTCCTGAATGACAAAAAAAAACAAAATTATTACTCTTTACTCCTATTCTAAAATCACCACAATTTCACTTCACTATAACCTCTAGCAATGGAACCACCATATCCCCTGATACCACAACCTGTCTCCTAGGCATAACCATTGACAACAACTTTAGCTATGACAATCATATCAACACTACCATAAAATCTGTCAACAAAAAACTGGGTTCCCTGTATAGAATCAAACCCTTCCTTACACCTACAGCCAGAACCACTATAGCCCAAACTCATCTGATCTCTACCCTGCTTTATGCTTCTGCCATTTTTACTAACCTTTCCAAAAGCAACCTTAACAAACTTGCCACTAGCTATAATAACATAGCCAGATTTGCTACCGGCAACCCTTTTAGAGCACACCACTGTCTCAACCTCAAACAATTGGGATGGTTAGAACTGCAGCACCAACTACTCTATCATCAACTTACTATAACCCAAAAGATACTTTTCTACCCTAATAATATCCCAATCCTCAATAATCTGACTACCCCTTACAAAAACCTTACTACTCTTCGCTCAGCCGATAAGCTTCTAGTTTCCACTATTAAATCTAAAAACAAAGCTGGAGGCTCTCTTTTTGCTAACACAGTTGGCAAGGCCTGGAACCAGCTTCCAAGTGAACTTTCTACTCTCTCTTCCACACATCTTTTTAAAAAACATCTCAAAGAACATTTTAAAACTCACTGGCTATGCCCCTGCACTAACCCTGACTGATCTCTCCACCTTTACACATTCCTGCTATCCTTTTTATTTCTCTTCTCCAGGGTACTTTACTGCTAATTATTCTACGGCCTTTTTGCTGTACTATGTTGTCCTACAAAAAAATAAATAAATATCACACTTTTTCATTTATTGTGAATTTGTTCTTGATCATCCTCTTTTGCAAATATCCCAAATAATGGTATTATCTGTATATGTTGATAGCTTTTCTATATTATTATTGTATAATAATGTCTTTACCTGTCTGCTTGGAGCTTTTCTCCCTGGGCCTCTACTGAAAATGGACATGTATCCAGTTAGACTAGCCCGGTCAACAAATGTAAATAAATAAATAAAATAAAAATAAATAAATATTTTTGTTAAGGCCATCAAGGAAAAAAGGTTGTCTAAAAACCTCAAAGATCCACCCCAGAGCATCTAGAAACGTGTGACTTCTAAGGACTTAGAGGCCCTCAGACACCACCTTAATTGAATTAATTACAGTGTAGGCTTGGCTAATTAGGAAGTGTTGAAAGGATGCATGAAAAGGCAAAACTAAAAAGTTACAATGAATTTACTATTTCAATCATGATTTTTCTTCAGGCCATCATTGGATGAAAGGTTGTTTAAAGAAAAAAACTCTAAAACTCGCCTCAGAGCATCTACAACTTCCAATGCTTTTGGGACCTTGAGAACACCAGACCATGGCTTTATGCAGCTACTTCCTCCACTGTTACCAGAGTTCAATCTTACTTACTTAAGATGTATTGAATGACTGAATTTAGGAAGAAAATGATGAGTTAGACAAACTGTGAGAAATGGAAGAAGAAAAAAAGTAACCTGGATGGTACAGGTAGGCCATGGGGAGACAGGAGAATACTTGGTGATGTGTGTGTTGGGGGGCAGTGGAGGGATATTGTCAAGCCCTTCACCTAGGGCACAAGTTCTTCTAAGGTCAATCCTAATGATAACTGTGCCATAATTGCTATACTTTTTCTTGTCTGATTTGTGCACTTGTTTCATGTATAGGCTTACCACCTCTTTGATGGCAGAGTTCTATGCCTCACTCATACCACCCCTATACCTGTTTGCTAGAACTTTTACAAGGCACTGCCTCAGTTTTTTATACCCTACCCAACAAAAAAAAGTAAAAAGCACAATTCTGAATTCCATACAGGGAAAATCAACATTAAATTAAAATAATGCTAGTACAAATTACAATAGGAAACCACATTAAAACATCCAAGACCAATAAACAAAATTAAGATTTTTAATGTTAGCAAGCAACAAAAAAAACTACCTACTTCATTATTAGTAAAAAGAAGGAAAAAAAACAGTAAGGTCTTTCATGTTAGCATGGAAAAATTAATAAAAATAGGAAGCAGTTTTGTGTTACACAGAATAAACAACACCAATAAGCACTTTCATATTTTGCATGCAAAATCAATAAAACAGCAAGCACTTTTGTGTAGTAAACAAACTGAATAAATAATGTAAACAATTTTGTGTAATATATAAAATAAATACATAGCAGGCTTCCTGAAATGGGAAACCTCATTTTATGTGGGTTTCACCATGTAAGCAAGTTGATGGAAAATTGTTGGAGAATGACAGCCTGGTAGTCACCTGTTTCTAAATGACTACCTAATTCAAGAGTTTAGATCTGTTCTCCTTCCTCCCTTTACATATAAGAACACTGAACCCAGCCAGGTCTTGTATGTAAATAAACCAAAACTCACTCGACAACCAGCAACAGAACAAACAGGATGAGCGCCCAAAAACTTTATTGTACGCTTTCTAGTTTTCTCCGCTCATTCTGTTTGTTCTTTTTCCAGTTGTCGAGTAGTTTTTGGCATACTTTCAAATTTTTAGTAACCACTATTGGAGTCTGTGCAATTGTTTTTGGTTTGGTCAGGTCTTATATATGTTGGTTTATGTTTTAGCCACCAGAAGTTTTTTCTATGAAAGACATAAAGGATGACACTGTTCCTAGCTATGGTTTGTTAAGGTATTCCAGTTAATATCACCATACAAATACTTCATCTAACTCTACCATTCTAAATATGCATTTTTTTGACTCATGATGACAGGCTCTATATTCATCCCCCCCCTGTGGAGAATGAGCTGTATTTTCAAGATTTCAGTGTGACCTACAGAGGCAGCCAATTCTTCTTTAATCACTTACTTCACTCTGTTTTTTTCCTTCTGAAGATCTATTACAGGGAGCTTTACAATTCAACTGACAATAACAAATTTATGTTGTAAAGCAGATGATATTCTGCAGGAAATACTAGAGGTGTTTGTGCAATACCATCAAATATCCACCCATTTTTTTCTCTATTGTCTAACGCTGTTGACTCCTTCCACCTCATCCAACATATGACTAAAAACAGACACAAGACTAGCTCTGGTGACAAAACATACAGGTAATTGCTAAAAATCAACCCTAGTTGTAATTCTGCAGAGACTCGATGCACCACTTGTTGACATCCCAGTGCATTTAGACATTAGGTAAAGACACGGATATTGTGTTTTGTCACTGCAGGGAAGGTCGGACTACATTGCTGCATTACTGTGTACTTGTGTTACTTTTATGACGCTACAGTATTCATTAATCTTCAGAAACACAAATAAAAAAAAACAGCATGGTGACACGGAAATTCATTTTTTACATTCCTCATCATTTCAAGCGATCAGATGCTGTGCAATATTTTTAGAAAACAGTGAAAATGTGGTGCTTAGTTATAGACGGACAGAAATAAGGACTGGTTTACCATAGCCATATCATAGCGATAAAGACTACATACTATTCACCACGTATACAAAACATTCACATCTGATAGAAATCCTAACAAAAAGGGCCTTCTTTGATTTATCAAAAGAGAAAATGCCCCAAGGTCACCTGTCAATAACACAAAAAAATAACTCCGTAAATCACAGGACTTTACAAATAAATTCCTCACCAGTAATTAAAACCAGGCCTCCCCTGGTCCAGTGTTATCAGCTCATCAAATTCATTGCTCATCGAGAATAACAGATTCACATCTGCAGTCATTACAGCATGCCAGATAAATCAATCCACTCAATGCTGCTTTCAGCCATCTCTGCTCCCTTTTAACCAGCCTTATATTTATTTCCTCCTGACACCTCTGACATTCTATTTACTGTAGGCAAATGGAACTCATACGGTACCTTGTTATGGCTTCACCAAATCCCATTGTAAGGCACTCCTTTGAAGATGGATGGTTGCAATAAATGAAGCTTTATTGTACCAACACAAGATCCTAATTTTCCCTATTTTTAAAATGCTTGTAGAATTTGATGTCTGTAAGCTAAGCACTGTATAATATGTGTCGGCCATCTGTTCCTCTACTGACTATAGAAACAGATCTGTATAGCCTGAATTACAGTGATAGCCTTAAAATAGAAGGGACATCACAAAACTGCAGTTGAAAAAGTGGAACTGACAATGAACATTCAAAACTAGAAACATGCACGTGTGTGTGTGTTTATATATATATTTATATAAAATATGTTATCTATACATTTTATGTATACACACATGGACTGATAGATATGCACTTGAGTGTGTCTAGGTTTTCTTGTATGCATGCGTGTGTGTGTGTGTGTGTGTGTGTGTGTATATATATATATATATATATATATATATATAAAATATGTTATCTATACATTTTTATGTATACACACAAGGACTGATAGATATGCACTTGAGTGTGTCTAGGTTCTCTTGTATGCATGCATGTGTGTATGTGTGTGTGTATACACACACACATATATATAATGTACTATCTATACATGGACTGATAGATATGCACTTGAGTGTGTCTAGGTTCTCTTGTATGCATGCACGTGTTTGTGTGTTTACTTGTAGTTACATATTTTAAATGTAAATATATATCATTTACATTTAAAACATATCTTAGCTCACAGGAGTTAAAGTTGCAAGAGCAGCTCTTTGGTAACATGAACTTTTAATGTGTGTCACTGGAAACATCAATTTATGAATCTATGCAGCAGGAAACATAAGGAATAAACTTATTTGGAATAACTGCTGTTTATAATTTTCTTGCACACTTAATTTAACAGTTATAACTTTGCAATTTAAATGCTGCAACATACATAACCATCTATGTTGGTAGTATTAGTGAACTCTGCTGATGAAGTTAAAAAAGAAAAAAAAAGGCACACTGACATATAAAATGCATTAAAGTATATTTTGAGTGTGATTCAGAAATCTGTATCATAATACACAACCCTGTTTCAAGCAGGTTTACTTAATGTGATACAAGTTTCAATTCACTGACCAGTGTAGGACCAAAGCCAAACATAGGCTCCAGCCCATAATGCTACATCTTTCTTGCTGACAAAAGCCACATGCACATCTGACAGTCCAGGGCTGTAGCTAATTCTTATTAAACTGTGCATTTCCCTAGAGTTTTTCACCAGCATTGTTATCGCCTGGCACACTTTGTAAAAAAAAATAGCTCTACAATGTTATTTGCAGAGTAAAGCAAAAAAGTGTACAGTCTCTTTTTAATATTGTACATCTATTCAATGCTATGGCAAGAGATGGCTGTTAGCCCTACAAAAGGTAAGTAATGCAAAATTTTGACAGTGTAAGTATGTACTTGTATGTGTGTCATATGCATGAGTGCAAGCATATATGTATATGTGTTTGTGTATGTATGCATGTGTGCACATGTTTGTAAGTGCCTGTACGTACAACATTGTATGGGTCTGTAGGGGGAACACGAAAGCAGTTACATGTAACAGTGCGGTGATAAGGGAAAACACTACAGTGGTTACCTATAACAGTGCAGTGAATGATTCAGAGACTGAGGTGCTAATGAGGGAGAACACAAGAGTGGTTACCTGTAACAGTGTGGTGACTTATTCATACAATGAGGTGCTAATGAGGGGGAGCACTAGAGCAGTTACCTGTAACAGTGCGGTGACTGATTCAGAGACTGAGGCACTAATGAGGGAGAACACTAGAGCGGTTACCTGTAACAGTGCAGTGACTGATTCACAGACTGAGGTGCTAATGAGGGGATAACACTAGAGTGGTTACCTGTAACAGTGCAGTGACTGACTCAGAGGCTAGGTACTAATGAGGAAGAACACTAGAGTGGTTACCTGTAATAGTGAGGTGACTGATTCACAGACTGAGGTGCTAATGAGGGATAACACTAGAGCGGTTACCTGTAACAGTGCGGTGACTGATTCAGAGACTGAGGCACTAATGAGGGGAACACTAGAGTGGTTACCTGTAACAGTGTAGTGACGGATTCAGAGATGAGGTGCTAATGATCTGTTGCTTCATGCAGCTTTATCAACTCCGAATTGTAGTTTTATCACTGTTGTGTTATTGGGCAGATACTTCCGAAACCCATACTTTGAATTTCCTGCTCAAGTTACTGAAGGTTTGTAATTCAGGTTCAGTATTATATTACCTTTGTGGTGTTTTCTTGAAAATTTACTGCTGTTAGTAGCATATATGTTCTTGTTTCAGATAATGTGTTATTTATTTTACTTGTATTTAAATGCTGTACTTGCATAAAGACCACATTTCTTACACTCCATTACACCTTCTCATTTTAACCTGCTTTCTCTTACACTACTGCACCAATCTTGCACATATTTATGGGGTACAATGTGCAAATACATTCACACCCTTTAATGTGTTACATTTAGTTTTATCCTACAGTCTGGACCTTGACTGAGAATGGTCCAAGATCACTGGTAAATAATTTACAATTACTTTTTTTTTTTTTTTAATTTTCAAATTTAAATTTTGTCAGAATGCATATACATCATAGAAAACCAATCCAAACCATATCTAAGGAAGGGAAAATGTGGACTTTTTGAATACCCTTCTAAGACAGCCAAGCAGAGTGTTCCTGCTAGTAAATATACTGTCCATAATCTCTGATGCTTTACATGATTAAGAAGTTCCAAAAGTACAAATAAGCAGCTAGACATTTTGAATAATAGTTTACTCCTTGTCTCTACAGTTTGTGTGTGTCTTTCGGCTTTTTCCCGGTTAGGGGTCGCCACAGCGGAACTCCGGTCCGCTAATGATTGGCAGTAGAGTTTTACATGCTGGCTTGCCGGGCCTAATGCACAACCTTCAATGAAGGAACGCCCATTCACGCATGTCGCCACACAGAAGACGCTCTAACTGAGAATCGAACGGGCAACGTCTAACTGTGAGGCGACAATGCTACCGCAGCACCACCACCGCAGTCTCCTTGTCTTGTCTCTACAGTATATCATATAATTCTGTCTATAGTATATCACATACATCCTACTTTCTATAGTATATCATATCATATCCCTCTCTCTACAGTATATCATATCATTTTCTCTATAGTATACCATATATCATATTCTCTCTATAGTATATCATATATCATAACCTTCTTTCTATAAAATATCACATATCATATCATTCTCTCTACGGTATTTTATATATCATATCATTCTCTCTATAGTATATCATATACTATAATACAATGTGTGAGTATATTTGGTAATCACATAAACTCTTAAAGTAAACAAGTAAGTCTCAATCCACTTCTTAGACTTTCTTCACAGTGTTGTTCTTACCTCTCAAATGCTATGAATGAAGCCCTCTGGTTTAACCTTGTTCCTAGGTGTATGATGTTCCTCATAAAGTCAGGCCTGTTTGTGGGTGCATACATTACTAAACACATAAATAAGACCCATACAAACATTCACTCCACTAACTATATAGGGTCTAGTATATCAATACTTTCTATTATGAAAAATAAGAAAGTGTTCTTTCTGATCCTTTGCTATGACTTTTAAAGCTAGTGCTATGAATTTAATGCTCAGTGGCTGAGAGGTATGGTTTGTAAAGGCTACTATCTCACTTACAGTACAAGCCAATTAGTGATTCGGTTTGTAAAACTGCGGCTTATACAGTGAGATGAAGGAGTTAAATTATTTTATACTGCGCTTAGATCATGGGATTTTTCAATAACTATGTTTATCTCAAGCAAAATGTATGCACTTGAATTAGGATTCTCAAACAGAAGAAGATGGCCATGGTATTAAGTAACTGGCAACAGTTCAAAAGTTAAACATTTAGCAACATTGTATTTATTTAGCATTTGTTAACCGGGAAAATCTGACTTGGAACGAAGACAATTTTCAGCACAGGCCTGGGGATAAATGCTCCACACACGTCTTTGTAACGTGGGAGGAAACTGGTGCAGCCGGAGAAAACCCACACAAACTCAGGTATGACCTGCAGACTCCACACAGAAGGCACTCAAGCCAAGAACCGAACCGCAGAACCACTTGCTGTAAGGTGACAATGCTACAGCTGCACCACTGCGCTGTCTGCATGACTTATCTTTAAAGACTCAATAGTATGTACTGCAGATCACCACAAAAAGTCCTAAATGTTGCCTCCAAATAAGATTTCACTTTAGTGTTTACTGCCTGCATTAAAACCTGACGACACTACTGAACAGCTGACTACACACATTTGTGATATTCTTTAAGAATATTTGGAAATCACCGAGAAGCTTCACCTTTGTTCTTCTTGTCCAGTTGCCATGTTTCCTTTATTTAAAGGACATTGATATTTTTCTGCTATTAATTAGGTTCAAAAATGAGGTACAGGTTGTCCATATTTCTTTACTTGGATTTTTAATTTATCCAGAATAGTCCAAGACACTATATATAACTAGTATGCTGTTGTGTTTTGCAACAAATAAGACTGAACCAAAAGCCATGTAAAGACACTACCTTCCTCAAACAGTAAGGAATTTGCCATACTGGGACCCTAACTTAACATTCCAGATCCTAGGTTGATACCCAAGCTTCTATCCTTCTTATTCTGTCTCTGCCTTTATGCTTCAAATGTTTTCTTAATCTGTGGTCACTTTTCTGTTCCTCTCCTGAAGGTTTACAGATATGCTATTTTCTTTTTCGTGTTAAGTTTCACATTTATTGGGTATTGTACCCTTTGTGACTGTGATATGAAGGAGCTGTGTATAAAACAGCATGCAGTTGTAAATTCTGAATATTCATTCTGTCAAATTCTAATTAATGAAGAAAGTGGATGCACAAAACTTCTCATTTCAGCAATTTTAAGTGATAATATCAAGTTAAAGATTATGTGAGAAAGCACAAAAGAGAATGTGGCATCCACCTTGACAAGAAGTTCTTTGTTGTGATCTGGATTTTTAGATCCCACTTTTACATAAAATAATTTTGTATGAAAACGAATTTTAAAAATCAACCCACTCAAGACACTCATGCTTTCCTGCCATGCTGTTGTGAAGGCCATGATATAATGTTTTCAGGCATGAAAGCCTTTGTGTCTTGGCTTCTGTCTTATGTTGACATAACTGCACGTACCACAAGAACTAAGTTAGACCTGAAACAGCTAATGTCGTTGGGTGTCCTCTTTTTTTTGCCTTTACAGTCACATAATATATATGATTGTCTAATCAAATATTGAAGGCACTTATGAGTATATGTAAAAAGAGAAATCATTTTAGACTGACTGTAAAATTATTGCACATAAACAAACCTAAATATTTTTTTTTCTGCAGGGGGGCAAGTCTCCTTGCAGCCCCACTCCCCTGATAATTATATATACCAACTCCAATATCACACAACAATGGGATATGGGTAAATTCCCTTACCCCATTACAATGTAATTCCATACAATAGGCTGCCAGCAAAAATTCCATACAAAAGAGTATTCACTCTTATTTATACTGTAGGTTCAAAAAGCATTCGCTCATATGAGCATTTGATATATATATATATATATATATATATATATATATATATATATATATATATACACACACACACACACACACACACACACACACACATATATATATATATATATATATACACACACACACACACACACACACATGTACACAGTCACTGTAAATAAAACAAATCTGTTAAGTTCATGTACACAGATAGTCTGCAAACAGTTTGGATTTTTCCTTAAACTGGCATACAGTGGTGTGAGGAAATTTCTCCTTTCCCAATTGTTGTCTGATCTCATAGTTAGTATATTTAAAGGAGCAGGGTGTGAGGCTGCAACCCCCCCCCCAAAAAAAAAACAAAGCTGTTTTTTTTTTTGGTTTTTTTTACTATGAAATTTTTATTGGATTTGATGAAACCCATTACTTTCAATGTTGTGTTTTAATGGGTCATTTCTCAGAGTATACCACATTGATGAATATATATATATATATATATATATATATATATATATATATGTGTGTATATGGAATCACTCCATATAATCAAACATTCATAATCGTGAATGTGTTTAACACCAGCAGAAGTGACAAAACTCATTTGAACTCTTCGGCCGGTGTTAAGTACGTGCAAGACTGTGCAAAGTGGGATCAGCGAAATTACCTTTTCCCCACTTTATATCGATCTTGGAGCTGGTGATTATAATTAGCAGGGGGTTTGGGGGACCCCTGCAAAAAAAAAAAACATAAGTGTTTTGTTTTTTTTTCACTGTTTTAGCTTTCGATCTTTTGGGATCAATTGTTAGCCATTCAAGATTTGTATACTTTGATGTTTAGAAGTACATACATAGATACACACACACACACACACACACACACATAAAATGTGTGTGAGTGTATATATAATATACATATACAGTTCAGAGTAATGGTGAGTGTGGAAGAGAGGTGAAGAAGAGAGTACAGGCAGGATGGAGTGGGTGGAGAAGAGTGTCAGGAGTAATTTGTGACAGACGAGTACCAGTAAGAGTGAAAGGGAAGGTCTACAAGAGGGTAGTGAGACCAGCTATGTTATACGGGTTGGAGACAGTGGCATTGACAAAAGGCAAGAGTCAGAGCTTGACGTGGCAGAGTTGAAGATGTTAAGATTTGCACTGGGTGTGACGAGGATGGACAGGATTAGGAATAAGTATATTAGAGGGTCAGCCCAGGTTGGAAGGTTTGGAGACAAAGCCAGAGAGGCAAGATTATGTTGGTTTGGACATGTGCTGAGGAGGAATGCAGAGTATATTGGGAAAAAGATGCTAAGGATGAAGCTGCCAGGTAACAGGAAAAGAGGAAGGCCTAAGATAAGGTTTATGGATGTGGTGAGAGAGGATATGCAGGTGGTTGGTGTGACAGAGCAGGATGCAGAGGACAGGAGGAAATGGAAACAGTTGATCTGCTGTGGCGACCCCGAACGGGAGCAGCCGAAAGAAGTGTTGGACATCCTGTTGAAATGACAGAATGCTGACTCCAGGGAGACCAACACCATTTGCTCAACAGAGAGAGGTGACTGACAGGTGTGTGAGATAAGTAATCCCCAGGTAGGAAACATTTCCTTTCCCTAGAGACTGTGCAATCCTGGAGTGAGTATACAGTGGATATAAAAAGTTTACACACCCCTGTTAAAATGCCAGGTGTTTGTGATATGAAAAAATGAGACCACAATAAATCATTTCAAAACTTTTCCAATCTTTAATGTGACCTATAACCTGTACAATTCAATTAAAAACAAAACAAATCTGTTAGGGGAAAAAAAAAACGTACAATATGCTGGTTGCATAAGTGTGCACACCCTTAAACTAATATTTTGTTGTGTGCACACCCTTAAACTAATACTTTGTTGAAGCACCTTTTCATTTAATTACAGCATTCAGTCTTCTTGGGAAGGAGTCTATCAGCATGGCACATCTTGACTCTCTTGACACTCTTCTTTGCAAAAGTGCTCCAAATCTGTCAGATTGCGAGGGCACTCACAATCACACACACGTAATGTATACCCCTTATTTAATCTTTAATCTAACCCTAACCCACACACATTCACAAGCAAATATACCTACTGACAAAACACGCAGCAGGCAAAACATCCATTCAATAAACAGAATGTTCAGCCGAAAAACAAATATAACTTCTGACAAAACATGCAGCAGGCAAAACATCCTTCGATAAACAGAATGTTCAGCCAAAAACAAATATACCTACTGACAAAACACGCAACAGACAAAACATCCGTTCGATAAACAGAATGTTCAGCCAAAAAACAAATATACCTACTGACAAAACACGCAGCAGACAAAACATCCGTTCGATAAACAGAATGTTCAGCCAAAAAACAAATATACCTACTGACAAAACACGCAGCAGACAAAACATCTGTTCAATAAACAGAATGTTCAGCCAAAAAACAAATATACCTACTGACAAAACACGCAGCAGACAAAACATCCGTTCGATAAACAGAATGTTCAGCCAAAAAACAAATATACCTAATGACAAAACACGCAGCAGGCATAACATCCGTTCGATAAACAGAATGTTCAGCCAAATAACTAGGCATTTCTGCACATTTGCATGTTGAGTAAGGCAACTGTCGACAAAACACTCAGAATATATATATACATATATATATATATATATATATATATATATTTATATACATGTTTTTTTTTAATTTTATCCTTATGCCCTATCTGCATCAGGCTTCCCTGCAATTCACCTCTATGGACCATTCTTTCACCATTTATTAGGAACACAGTGATATATAAAGACCTCATGAAGTATCCATTGGCAAACATCACAGCTCTGTGAAGACACCAGGGAAAAAATGCAGATAAAATGTGTTTCAGAGACATCTACAGCCACAGAAAGAAAAACCTCATTAGCTGGTGTTGTCCGTAGCACCCCAATCAGTGCATTGACAAAGGGACCCCCTAAACTCGCACATGCAAATATACACACATACACACACCCATCAACAAACAAGACCCCATCCAGTAGATCAAATGCAGAGGAAACACTCGCCCATACACTCACGCACACTTTCCAACCCACAGACATATCCAAACTCTCGATTACCCACTTAATCCACCTAGTCTGACAGTACTCTGGCAGGCACATACATGCATGCTTGCGCAAGCACACACACACACACACACACACACACACACACACACACACACACACACACACACACACACACACACACACACCAGCAAGGCTCTCATCCACATATTCTGTCTTGAAATTACCAGCACCATGAGTACTCCCATGGGAGTAAATTGAAAGCCCAGATTGACAAATCAGTTGAGCATCACACTTTTAGTTTGAGTGTCCATGGTTCAAGACTGAGTGAGGACTTCTTTAAGAAGCATTATACAGTGTTATTAGAGTGCATTCTAATCCATTATAGGTGTAGTGTATTATACAGTACATTATAGGTACAGAGTTTAACATAGCTGCCTTCCTAACAGTTGACCTGGTTTCAGTTTATGGCCAGCTCAGCTTTACTTTGTCAGTAGTGTGAGTAGCTCAACATGTAGCACATACTCCACTGGTGCTGGAATATCAGAAGACCATGGTTCTATTCTTACCCCAGGTGCTTGGATTAATTTTGGGTTTGAGTGTTAGCATAATGCTTAAGGTGTTTTCCTCACAGTCACAAGGTATGAGATTTAACAAAGCTTTAGTCTCTGTCTGGTTATTGGCTAAGCATGTAAAAGTCTGCAGACTGATTCCATAGCATCTACCCATGAACTGATAAATCATGTTTTTACAGTGGTCACGTTTCTGTCTTACAGTAAAATCTTACTCAGTCTGGCAATTCTCTAATAACTTTACTGAGCATCTTGGGAACCATAGATATTTCCAGGGAGAGCACATGGTTAATTAGCATTAGCCATTCGCCTGGGCTGCTGCATTCTCATTTACTTCTGTCTATGAGACCACGCCTCATGCTGAGGGCTGTGTGAGTGGAAAACGTCATCAATAAAGTGGTCTCTGAGTCAGAAAGTCTTAGCCCAGTGGTGAAAACTGCTGATCTAAGCCTTTCTGAATCCCAGTGAGTGACTTTGCTCTCCAAATATTTTATCACGTAATGAAGTAAGAAGTAGATAGGAAAAGTACAAAGAAAGAGACATTCCTTAGCAGAAAAAACTAATAAAAATGAGTAGTGTTTTAAAGTTCCAGTGAAAAAATATATAGTTGGCATACAGGAGCTATTTAATTAATTAAGTCAAATTCTTACAGATGACAGAGTTTTTCAGCTAGTATCTAGGATCATTAATGTACTTTATCAACTAAACTAGTTATGTTCATGCTTTACAAATAAATTCTGCATATGTCCTTATAGTGTAGCAATATCTGAAAGTAAAACTAAGGTTTGATTTATAGAGCAAAGAAAATACTGCAGTGTGTAAGTGTATGTAGTATGATAGCATATCTGTGAGTGAAAAACAGTATAACACAAAATCATAACATTTGAGTTTATTCTCTTCATGTCTGGCAGCCTCTACGTGCAAGAAAGCTGGACAAAGCCGAAAATACTGGAAGAACAAAGGCCCAAAATGAGGTACAGATTTTGAATATTGCTTTTATAAACTTAGAAAGTTGTTAAAATAACAGGTTTTGCATTAGTGTGCATTTTCTGAAAGATACGAAGTCTGAAACTGATATATATCTATCATTATTTACTGACTTGTGTCTTCAGTGATCTGGGAGAAAATTACAAATTTTATAAAGATTAGACCAAAAGTATGAGGCAAAATGCAGACATTTGAGAGGTACATGTCTTCCTCTGGTCAGAGCTTGAGAAAGTAATGATCTTCCCTCAGAAGAATCAACACAGATGACCTCTTGCAGCATATCATACAGGAAGCATTGGAAAAAAAATAAGTAAAGTATTTGATTCAGTGAGTAAAAATTAGTGACAAAGCAACATTTTTAGAGGTTTCCACGTGAATGACATTTTACTGATTAGAGAACAAACCTAAAAGTAACAATCTTTAATAAATGCATTTATAAATTTATTTTATGCAAAAAACTTTTTGTGTTGTATAACATTCTCTGATTTTGATTAAATTGACTCTGGTTATAAGCCCAAATGCAGGAAAATCCTGAAGGGCAGGCTACTCCAAACAACAAAAATAACGACAGCCATTTATCAACATGTGTGGATCAAATAATGATGCTTTCTCTAACTTGCCATTATGGCCCTGATATGGCACATTCTAATAATGCTGTTGTAATAGCCTTGGTGGGGGATGACAGCAGAACTACCACCGCCTCTGATATGACTACCAAAGATACCTGGAGTACAAGACCTTGAAGAAAAAGATAGCAAAGTCAGAGACAAGTGTGACTAACACAGAATTTGCCACACTGTATAATTAGTTGAACTTCCTATTACATGTCCTATTTTCAAATGTTCAGTGACATATTACTTGATAGGTTGTTTATATTAAATATAGGGGGGGTCCAGAGGCATAGTCTCTTGTATAAGGGCTGTTGTAGGAACTCCAGCCTGTCTGTTTTCATCTGAAATAACTTTGGTAATAATTTGCCTTACAGTGGTATCATAAATCCAAAGATATTGCAACCAAATTATGAGCAAAACTCACAAGAAAGAGGAATGCAGTTTGGGCTGTAAGAATGTTGACTACTTGGACAACATTACCACCACTCATTATCAGTAACTACCCAAGGAGAATGGGGAACAGCTCTGGCAAAGGGAATTTTCAATAGTGTTTTTAAGAACCTTTAATATACAGTTGCACCAATCCATAAACCGATTTTTGATACCATATTTTATACTTTTCAGGGTTGTGGTGATGACACAGCCTGTCTCACCAGACAATCATTGCAAGACTTTGAAGGTCATTTGAGATAGGTGCCAGTCTATTCCAGAATGCACATGCTACCCACACACACCCTTCTGAACAGTTTGGATGACTGCAAATCAATCTACTGCATGTCTTTAGGAGACTGAAGAAAACCAGAACACTGACATAAAATCCATGTTGACACTAGGATGACGTGCAGACTCAGTACAGAAGGCGTTAAAAATGAGAATCCAATGGTAGAACCTCTTGTTGTGAAGGGGCAAGGCTACTAACAGTGGCACCCTCCACCAATGAATACTGTTGATTCCTGTGGCAGATATCTGCATACATCCAATTAAATACATCTGTTGTCAAATCAAGTGTGAAACCTAGTTGTATGTATTGGTTTGGGTCCCTGGGTACCGCTTAAATTAACAAACAGCTAAAATATATTCTTTGAAAGTCAGAGCAAGTGAAAATCTAGCCCAATGCTTTGCCACCCCATGCAAAACATAGCCAGAATGATAGTAACTGATTTAACATTTTATTATCACTACAACATACAGCCTCTTTATCCAGATAATATAATTCTAATGGACATAAGCCAAAAAACTGAAGAAGAAGAAGAGAAAAGAACTGTAGAAAATAAGTCCAGGTCCAGATGTGGGAGACTGCAAGAAAGCAAAGGGAGTTAATAAAGCAGTTTCATCTGCTCTGCCTACATGCTGGTCTAGTGACAGTTAGCACTTGTATATTAATGAAACACAAACAAGCAGGTCCAGATGGGAACTGGAACAGCTTTCAGTCTTTTTTCTTTCTTTCTCTATTGAAATGTATCAGGTCACAGCGGCTTACCATCAGGAGTTTAAAGCAACAGTACAATGAAAGCAGATGAAACTTGAGGTCTTGTTTTTTTTTTCTTTTCATTGTGAAGTATCTCTGCATCATGACAGAAAAATGTTTTGTTTCTACTAATAGGTCACAATTTTTTAATGTTGTTGATCTTCCTTTAAGAGAACAAAGAATGACAACTACATTTGGTTTAAAAAAAAAACTACATTAGAAATAGGTGGAAAGATTTGGGGGTATTAAATTAGGATATGTACTATGAGACTACATGAAAAGCAATTTGTTTATTAATTTACTTAGCTACCTTTGCTAAACTAGATTTGTGGAAAAACTGTCACTTACTATGCTGTGACTGTAGAGGCAAATAAGGACTTATTGTACAAGACAAAAATCTAAGCATTGCACCTCTGGTTTTATGCCGTGGCTGCTGACACACAGCCATCTTTAAACAAACAAAAGTGAATACTCTAAAAAAGTCATTTGAAACCATTGCCCTAAACATCTTATGTCGATAATCAGTGGTAAAGTGAAAAATACTTGGGGACAAATGTACCAAATCAGGAACACATTTTATAATACTGATAACTGTTGTGTTAAGAAGCTGGCGTACTTAAATAATGTGATTTAAGGTGCATTTGTTGAAGTAAAAGAAATCTGTGTCTTTAATGACTTTCATTATTTGTTCACTATTATACCATGATCCCCCCAAAACATGCACACTGATTGGCCAGCGTGCCCGTTGTAAATCGAGTTATACTAATGGAAAAAGGTCCGGTCGCCCGGACTTTTTTCCATTAGTAAAACTCGTTTTTTTTAAACACTGTCTCGCTATGTTAAATGGGTTTAACATAGCGAGACAGCTTTAAAATAAGCAACGGAGATCTCCGTTGCTTATTTTAAAGCTGTCTCACTATGTTAAACCCATTTAACATAGCGAGCAGTGTTTAACGGAGAAAGCAAGATCTCCGTTGCTTTTTTTAGTGTCTCGCTATGTTAAATGAGTTTAACATAGCGAGACAGTTTTAAAATAAGCAACGGAGATGTCCGTTGCTTATTTTAAAACTGTCTCGCTATGTTAAACTCATTTAACATAGCGAGACACTAAAAGCAACGGAGATCTTGCTTTCTCCGTTGCTTTTGCTCAACTCTGATGTACCGCGCAGGCGCAGTACATCAGAACTGCCGGATGCCAGACATCTGCGGAAGGGCAGTAAACAGGCATTATACTATGCCATTATTTAAGAAAAGTAACAGTTTCTTTTCTTAAATAATGTCATGGTATAATAGCAATAACCCACTTCTGGGTGTGGGTAATGCTAAATTTACCCACGGTTGGCTTTGTTTGGTCCCTCGGGCTTCGCCCTCGGGACCAAACCACGCCAACCGTGGGTAAATTTAGCATTACCCACACCCAGGCGTGGGTTATTGCTATATTACTCCATCTTTTCTGAGAGCAAAAATATTTTACTAGGAGAGTCAAAATTTTCAACCAAAATCAGTGCCATCCCTGAAAACCAGGGGCAGCTGAGAGGTGTCTACTTCACTTGCAAAAAAGTGAATATTGTGGGGGTAAGACTGTTTTTTACCCCTATCCCTGTAATAGTGTTGTCTTTCAATGGCTTCTATCATTTCTTTTTCAAAAGCAAAGAGCAACCATGGCCTAGGAATGCAAAGCTGAAAAATAAATTAGCAAGGTCTTTCCATTTGCCAGGCTCTTTATTAGCAGCCCTTACCAGCCTCACTGATATCCTTCTAGGTTGCATTTCATGGGGGTGGATTACATACCACACAGACAGAGGCATGCTAGAGACATGCATATGTGCAGCCCCACAGGGAGATGTCCAGTAAGCCACATTTTCTATCCTCTGTGATGGTGGTCCCCTGGGAAGGGCACCTGTTACTCGGTTTGCACAAAGGTACTTGCAAATGTATAGACCACTGACACCTATCAGACAGATGCCAGCTGCTGCCACTACTGCAGGTAGTAATTGACCTGCAAATGACAGGGCTTCATGTCTCTCAGGGAGAAAAGATACACAAAACAAACTGAGAAGTAGCTGTTCCTTCCTCAGTGAGCCACGCACATCTGGTTACTTTGCAAAGGCAAATTCACAAGTTTAGCACATTCACTTTGCATCTCACTATATCAGCTATTTATTTCAGTTTTATTGACCTGTTAGAGCCACTGAAATGGAATACTCACTGATGCCATATGTCACTTTCTCAAAGATAAGGCAGAGGACCATAAAAGTCAAGTAACAGGGTTAGGGTCACACAGATTCCATGCAGAGGCTGATGGGATCTGAATCGTTGATTATAATCCCAGTCATACTAGACAGCACAAATGGTCTTACCACTTCAAATAATAGTTTTGTCCTGCTGGTCACTCGTTCAGTATAAAAACAGCAATGCTATTGATATATTTTTTTATTGTAGCAGTAAACTTAATACTATGCTCACCAGCTACCAGTCATCCAGACTTTTAGAATGAACACATCATTCACACTGACAGTTTTGCAGAGAAAGGAATAAATGCAAGGGCATATTCAAACCGTTCCTTCTCTTTGTTTCCATTTCGCAAACCCTGACATGTAGAAATCCAGCTCTGAAAACATTTGTGGGCCAGTCCAGTAATGTTTTCTTGCTAATACATTGTACTTGAAGTTGTTGTAAAAAATAGCACCTGTCTGTTTATTATAAGGTTTATCAGATTGTTGTCATAGTAACTGACAAGCACATTTGTCCATTGTCTAGGGGCCGATTAAATTTCCAGATGAAGTAGGATTAAAGTACCCCTTTACAGAGCGCAAGAAGATGTATCTTTTTTTACCTTAGTAAATGATAAGAAATGTTAAATTTCATCACAATTCCCTGCCATTCTAAAACACTTCATTTGCAAGGATCTGTACAGTACAGAAGAAATTCCTTGTGTCTATAACTTTAAGGGACTAATTTTAAATTATGCTAAAAGCTGCAGATCATGAAAAACCTTAACGACATACTGTCAGCCTTAAGTAAAGTATTAACGATCCTTTCAATGAGCCTTCTAGTTGTGAATTTACATTAATCTGGCAGTAGGTTTTAAAAATGTGTGTTATACCATTATTGACATTGTTCCTAAACCACTTAATCTGACCTGGATAAATCCTCTTACGTGTTGCACTGAAGTCAAAAGAAGAATTAAACTCTGCATACCAGGTATTAAATTAAAGACAAAAAGTTTCCCAGATTAAACTACATTTTTATTCATCATGTGCTTTGCATTTTTTTTTCTTGCCCGTTGTCTTCTAAGGGAATTCAGATATCCCAGAAATGCTGTGTTTGTATATTATAATTTATATTACTAGAAGAAAGAGCATTTCATGTGTCCAAACGGTATGCAAGTGCTCTTCTTCAGGTCATATCACCTAGTCTCCAAAAATCTCCTACCTGTTCTTCCGATTATTTTATACCTATATCATCATTTCTCTAACGTCTAACATAACACAACTCAAACATTTGTAATTATTGTACATGGTTTCTGTTGACTACCTCCTTAATTTATTTAGATAATCTGTTCTGTGTTTAACGCTTTTGTTTTGCTAAGTTCATTAATTTATTGTAATATTTTTTCAATTAATGTGTGCTCACATGCTGGACTGAGATTGAAACTGGCCTACCGGGATCAGCATACCCCAGTTACCAAACTGAATGAAGCAATAAATAAATTTATTAATTATGGTATAAATAGGCATACTGAACTTAGAAGGCCTGGTTAACACACAAAAAACATCTGTGGAATAATCACACAGAATTTGTTACAGGCTGGGGTTGTGACAGAAAATGGCTTAGTTCTAAAAGAAGAAATGAAGGGAAAAGTAGCTAATATGGTAATTCACAGTTTGAAATTATTAATTTATGGAGAATATGAATTAAAGAAAACTCCAAGATTTCAAAGTTGATCTGCAGGAGAGTATGAGTAGTTCCCACTTGCTTGTTGTACACCACATGACTGCATAGTTGTCTGTGGCAATTGCAATAATCCTTATCTCCAAATAGCTTTGAAAGCTTTGAGAGCTTTGATAACTGTTAGCATCTCTATGACCATGACAAGTTGGTTCCCTTGTTTGGGTGCTCACTGATTCTGCATGTTGAGGTTACAGGTGTGTGCCCCCCCCCCAAGTTTGTGCAGTGCGTGCTAATCAGGTTCTGATCATTTAGGGGGAGTGAAAAGGAATCCCCACATTTGCACAGACTGGCCCACCTTGTAATTTTTTTTTTGAAGGCATGGCAAGAAGGGTAGCTCCTTTACTAGGGAATGCAAATGTTGCTAACATCAGAAAGCATTAGAGATTATACTGCAACTAAGAGCATAAATAATTTAATTTTCGAATAGCAGTGGTAGATCCTGCAGAAACAGGGTCACTCTTGTATAGCAGAGGTGCCTTAGAACTACAATGTTTTATCCATTTATAAGTAATATGCTAACAATGAGACTTTTAAAAAAATACATATATTATGTTTAAGGCTCATACTACAAGATATAATTAAATAGTATATCCTAAAGAAGTATCATGAGGGAAACAGAACAACAGAATGTACAAAATAAAATACAAAGAAGAATGCAGACAGAAGATGAGCTACATTAAGTACTTTCAAAATCAACTTAATGAACATGAAAATTTAATAGTACACATAAATTTAAACTGCACATTTCTATCCCCGTGGGACAGATAGATAAAGCCTTGGTTATGGAGCAGATAACATATATACATTAGCGGCCTGGACACTGAAGAAGCTATCAGAGCAATCGGGGGGACAGACAGCAATGAGGAGGTATAATGCCTGCTTGCCTGTCTTCAGGGAGGGGTAGGTTTCATGCAGATACCTAGGAAACAATCCACATTAGACTCCCTGAAGGAAGCTGGAGAACATATGAGGGCACTTTTTTTCAAGTACAGGGTAAGGTCACTGAGGATTACATCACTAAGGGAAACATGTGATACCCCCAGCATCAGCCTATTTCATTCCCTTGCTTGGACGTCTGTGAGCAGTCCCAGGGGTATTATATGCCCATAAAGAAAAAAAAACATTTCCACTGTGCAAATGATGGCACTACTCCTGGTACTCAAATTTCAGCCATTGACAAATGATCATAGGTCTGGTGTACCTACTGGGGGGCGGGGGGTGGGTGACTGGATCATATGGCTTCTGTACTTGATGGGGGATGAATGGATCATAGGTCTCATGTACCTAATGGATCATAGGGCTTGTTGCCTACAGGGGGGAATGAATGGATCATAGGGCTTGTGTACCTAGTTCAAGATGAATGGACCCTAGGGCTGGTGTACCTAGGCAGAATAAATGAATCTTAGGGCTCATGTACTAAGGGGGAAATTAATGGCCCATTGGGCTCATATACCTAGGGGGAAATTAATGGACCCTAGGGCTCATGTACCTGGAAGGGGGAATGAGTGGACTGTAGGGCTCATGTACCTGGGAGGGGGGATTGAATGGCTCCCAGATACATAAGCCCTACCTACGGGGGAATGAATGGATCATAGGGCTGGTGTACCTGGGGGGGATAAATGGATCGTACAGCTCATGTACCTCAGGGAACTGAAAGGATCTTAGGGCTCATGGACCTAGGGGGAAATGAATAGATCGTAGGGCTCATGTACCTGGGAGGGGGGAATGAATGGATCTTACAGCTCTTGTACCAAGAGCGGGAAAAGAATGGATCACAAGGCTCATGTACCAAAGAGGGAATGAATGGATCACAGGACTCATGTATCAGGGATGGCAAGAATGGATCGTAGGGCTCATGTACTTGGGAGAGAGGAATGGATTATATAGATCATGTACTTCAGGGGAATGAATGGATCATAGGGCTCATGTACCTGGGGGGAATGAATGGATCTTATGGCTCATGTACCTGGGGGGAATGAAGGGATCTTATGGCTCATGTACCTGGGGGGAATGAAGGGATCTTATGGCTCATGTACCTAGGGGGAATGAATGGATCTTATGGCTTGTTTACCTGGGGGGGAAATTAATGGATCATACTGCTCATGTATCTTGGAAGACTGAATGAATTGTACAGCTCATATACTTTGGGGGAATGAATGGATCATAGAGCTTGTGTACTATTAGGAATGAATGCATCACAGTGCTGATGTATCAGGGGGGCAGGGGATGAATAGATTATTGGCTCGTATACCGGGGGGAAGAGATGAGTCAGGAGAGTGGCTTAGGGGATGCTCAATGCTGACATGGGGGATAGGAGGCAAAAAAAAGTTTTAAATTGCAAATAAATATCACATTTACCTATTGCTAATGAGTAGGATTCATGGTGTGCTGCAAAGGCACAACTACAGGCAGTGCCCCATTTTCTGAAAAACACTAAAGAATTCACATAGAAAACCATCCTTTTTAGAGCTAGTAAACATGAGGTAAATACACACAAAAAATGTATCCAGTAGCAGCAATTTCACTGTGCAGAGAAACCAAGTACGTGCATAACCAAAATATGATTGCATAAGACTCAAAATATAGCTGCATGAGTCTACAGGTCAAAGTACTAAATTGTGCTTCAGAATCTGAGTAGGCCTGGGGTTCGATTATATAAAATAGTGGTATGGGGGGTGTAAATTATGTGCTAGTAACAATTTATATTCTGTAGACCTAAGCTTGATCCCCTAATTCTTAAACTAAACAAAGCTTTTAGAGCACACCTGAGAGCAAGCACCTCAGCCTGTTGTGTTAACCACACAAACTGAATGACTTTGTACATAATCACAAAATCTTGTACTTATTTATTTATCTATCCATCCATCTATTTATTTACAATTTGATAACCAAGTAAGTAAAATGGTCTGCAGACCCCTTTCACTCATAAACTGGGCAAGAACATAGCACAGGACAATACAAGATGAAACCCACATGTATAAGTCACAGTTAGAGAGCACAAGAATACAGTATACAGCACTAAATGTGCTGTGGTATAAAAACATAAAACAGTACAATTGGCAATTACTATACAATGCATACATTATATACTAGATGTCTAATTATTTATTTATTTATTTGCAGTTTGTTTACCAGGATAGTCCATTGGGCCACAAGGAATGCATTTTCAGTGGAGTCCTGGGGGAAAAAAGCTCCATTACATTACAAGTATAAAAAGTTTCAGAATTAGAAGGTTACAGGATGATAACTTTTACAAATTTTACAAAACAATTATGAAACATTAGAAACAGAATTCATGGTAATAACAGTTGCAATAAATTAGCCTGTGATACTTTCAATTATAGTCAAATTAATGTAGCAAAAATAAGAATGCAAATTACATCTGGAGATTATGGGCTGAAGGAGGTTGTTAGAAGATATGTTTGGGTATTAGGATGTTATGTAGGAAGAGAGCTATTAGTAGATATGTTAGGTAGTGAGAATATTATAGTAAGATGTTATACAGGATGAGAGTAACAGCATTCCCATTGTGAGATTAGGTGTGAGTGAAGAAGAGTTTTAAAGAGAGAGAGACTGTTAGTGGTACAGATAAAAAGTGGGGGAGAATTCCAGTGACGTGCTAAGCAGAAGGATAGAAGATGTTTACCTGGAGGGTGGGCAGGTTTATGTAGCTCAATTAAATTTTGGAAGTTAGATCGGAGGCATCTGTTTGGACGATGCATTTTGAAGGTAGAGGCAAGAGAGGGACAAAAAATAATTTTGTGCGCCTGGATAAGTTGGATATAAGTAAGATAATTGGAGAGTTCAAGCCAGTTCAGCTGGTGCAGGGAGATGCAGTGATGGGTATTGGATCGGAGGCCTGCTGCAAATTTTGAGATTTTATCGTAACAGGAGGAGAGCTTAGATTTGAGGAAGGATTGCAGATTTGTAAGGATAGAGGCGACATACAGGAGGGAAGGGATGAGGTATGTACTGGCAAGAACGAGTCTGGTGGAGGGAGAGATGAAACGGTTGTGGCGATAAATTAATACATTAATAAATAAATTAATTAAACACATCTACACATATAGAAATATGCTTTGTAAAATACAGAAGCAAGATTTGTGGAAGCAAGTGTCTTTTGCCTCTTGAAACGAGAAGTCTTTCAAATTTTTTTTCTAAAAGCATCCAAGGCAATCTTATCTTTCACAGCTGATGGCAGGTGGTTCCATAGGGCATGCCATATTCTAGCAAATGATTTTTCACCAATAGCTTGTTTAAATCTAGGTCTGGCTAGGAATATCACATTGCCTTCTTCTGAGTGAGTAGACTTGATCTCTTAGTGGCAGTTTTGTTTTCAGTGGAGGCAGTAACCCCAGCATAAGAATTTAAAATTTCAAGGTTCCTAGTAACAGAACAGATTGGTTAGCTATAGGGAGTCAATGAATCTTGTAAAGTAGGTTATAACAATGCATCTTATTGTTTGCAAATATGGCAAATCTCTCTCTCTTATTTAACCATGGAGATGTTCTCACTCCTTAGATTTCTTTTGTTCAAATGTGAAATTCAGAATACAACATTCTGCTATAAAAAGAGGCATCAGGAAATGTTTTAGGTCCCAGTGGCTGAAATTTAAATTTTGCTACATAACAGTTAATTATGAGACTTGAAGCCTCTATTATAGCCCATGGTAACTTATTCCACATTTTGTGTCCCAGAATGAAAAAAAAAATGTTTTAAGCTATGGTTGTGTGCTTCTCTTTGCAATAATAAACATTATTTTTCGTCTTTGCACCATGTGGTATGACATTAAGATTAAAATTACATAGTCACTCCATACAGAACTTTAAGCCTGTGTTAAATCCCTTGCATTTACTCTACAATAACCTCATCATAATCTTTAACTTCCTTTTCCTCATTTCTACATGGGGTCAGAATGCCAGGTCAAAGAGCATCGCCTTTCCCAATTCAGAGCCAATCTCCTACCTTCTTCAACTTTCATGCCTGACTGTTGCAGGCCTTCTCCACACAGCCCATCCATCTCTTAGCAGGATGTCCTTATCTCCTCTTGCCTTCATCCTGTCTGTCCCAATTGTTCTTCAACAAATCATCTTCAGCTTTGTTGCACATGTGGCTGAACCAACAAAACCTGTTCTCCTTAACCTTTGCAACTGGGACTACTTTGGCATCTCCTTTGTTGCCCTCATTTCTTCATCTCTCCCACAGTGCGCATCCCACTGCCCATCTCAGGCACTTCATCTCCATCACCTTTAGCTCTCCATGCAGAACTGCAGGCTGTGCCACAGTTTTCTACACATTACTTTTCATCTTCTTTGACATTCTTCTAATATTACTTTTACTCTTTAATACTGCAGCTCTACATTACTTTACAAAAACACTATTTACTCTGAAAACTTTAAAATAAATTGCATATAAATTCACTGATTCCAGTCTTTTCAGTACAACTACTGTTTCACCATAGTCAATTTTCTTGAAAAGTTGCACTGAATTTTTTCTAGCTTTTTTTATATACAAAAATTGAAATATAGTCCATAGTTTGATGAATTGAGGCAGTATGTAATGCGGCTAGTACCTCTCACTTTACATAGAAACACTTTTCATAATTATCCTTAGCAGGCCAACAGTTTTCTCTTAAATGTTTTGAGTATGGACAATAAAATACAAGTCCTTAGGTACTAATACTCCCAGATGTTTATAATGATTAGCTGACTGAATGATTTTACCATCTGATGCATGTGGATATCCTATATTTGAAGCAACCAAAACAAAGAACACTTAATTTGTTGACATTATATTACATGGTCCTGCTAGATGCCCCAAAAATTCAAATTATCTAAGTAAAGATGAAGTATTTTAAGGTCTTGAATGCTAAACACTGGAAATGCCACATTAGCAAATTTACTGCAATTAACTGGATTAAATAACATGAACATGTTGACCAGATAAGGCATGAATGACGCCTACTGTTGAAAGATTTTTAGAAATGTAGGAGAATGGTTCCAACATGTATGTCACTGTCAAGTTGCTAAGAAGAGTGTTGGTTAGATTTCAACAGCAATTCCAGTGTTGCTTCCCTTTGTAAAGATATGCTGGGTTTCAGATAATAGATTAGGCAGCTAAACGTCAGCAGCAGTTTCTTGCTTTACTATTTTCTTGAGCACTTTGGCTAAACAGCTTAGTATACTAATAGGTCTGTAGCTTAAAGAGGTTTTCATTATTATTATTATTTGCTGTCATGGTGACTGTTTGGAGTACAGGTAAGTAAACTGCCTAGAACAAAACCGTATGCTTACAGCAACACAAAACAGTATGTGATCAAACACATAATGCAAGAGTTATGATACCAGTAGGAGGCTTAGCAGGGTATCTATTACCACCTATGAAGAAAAGTAATTGAAGAATTTCTGTTCCCATACTCTTTTAGTTAAACAATGTGTCATATAGTGTGCAATAGTGTGGGTAGAAGTGTCTTTACACTAATGTTTGACACAGCACAAACTACCTCACAAACCACAACCATGTTTTTTTAAGAAATATACAAACCCTGGATTTACATACTACAGTTTCAGAAAGATAGGTTTGCACTTAGTAATGTATTATCATATACTCATGCCATAGTAATGCATTATCATATACTCATGTCATCATTATGTTATTTCAGCAATGGAGTAATGTGGTCTACAAGACAGGAGAGATATAAAACAGCAAGCAGAGAATGCAATCATAGTTTTACATCTGCTAATGAGCACACTGTAGTTAGAGTCTAATAAATGATCCATTTCCCATTCAATTCTTTGAAGAAAAATGCCTTGGATCCTCCAAAAATGTGTAGCTGGATACCACATTTTTAAATGCCACACTGAAAGCTACATTAGAAAGATTTGTGCCTTTGGCACCAGTGAACATTAACTTAGTAGCTTAATGAGAATTGCCCCAGCAAGAAAGTATTTGTTTTTTTGACTGAGTTAAATATCCATCAGATTGCTTAGCCCCTCCAGCAGATGCACACATACGCACACTCACTATCTCGAGTAACTAAATTGCCAGCCCATTTTAGAAACTACTCACAATGGACTGCAGCTTAACAGGATGAGATTTTCAGTAGATAACAGAGAGTGAAACAACTGAGTTTGTAGTAATCGAGGGTGGTGGAGAAATCTGATTTAGGTATTGGGAAGATGGGAAAACTAATAGAAAATGCATTCCATTCAAGTTGAAATCCATCCCATCCAGACTCAATATTTCAAGAACGAACATCTAGGAAACATAGTTCTTTGCCATTAAATGGGAATATCCACTCTCGAATGAATCTCACCTGGGTGTTAAATACCCAACTATTCAAAATATTGCGTAACAATATTTTTATTTATGGCATTATAATCTATAAGTACTGTGTCCCTACAGAGTTTTGGTGTGTGTGTGTGTGTGTGTGTGTGTGTGTGTGTGTGTGTGTGTGTGTGTGTGTGTGTGTGTGTGTGTGTGTGTTTTTTTTTCTGACAGTTCAAGATTTCCCAGAGGTAGATTATTCAGTGCTGTTTCCTTAATGAAACTAAATGAAAAAAAAAAAAAAAAAACATCCTAGAAAATGTATCTTTAATTTTCCATAGATGATTATAATGAGATGTGGGTGCATAGGGTCTCCTACAAAATATCGAGTTAAAGCATTGTTCTCTATCTCCCCATATACAAAGCTTTTTTTCTGCATGTAATTTAGTACTTCTTAAATTTATACAGCCTGGTCACATATTTTCATTACTTCAGCCAACATATAGTTGGCTCCTGGATATACACCATTAGATATTTTGGAAATCAAATGTTAGATTTTCTTTAAGTACTGTTTGTCAAAGAGTGCAGTATCATTTTAAAAAATCATTCAAGCAACTTAGCTAATTAACAATTTTAGTTTTATAAATATTTGCAGTGAGATTCTAGTTTCTATAACATGGTTTACTTGGCCACAGTCTATAACTGAGTATAGCATTCTCTAATGGTCTAAAACAACAAACACAAGTATATTTTTTGTCCCAAGTTCATTCTCCTTTAGTCAGCTTCTCAGAGTACCATGCCAGTTCCTGCGAATCAGCACTATAACAGCATTTTACAGGAAAACTAATTTTACCATTACTTTATGGAGGTCGATTCGGTCAGCATCATTGTTGCAAGTTGCTAACTAAAAATAAATGCCTGACTTAAATAATTAAGTAGGATTAGACATTTTTCCCTTTGCAATGTAAAACTGTTTGATATTGTAGTAAGAGCTTATTGCTGTCTTAGTAAAGCCATAGTCTGAGTCATGATTTTGAGAGTAGGATAAATGCTGAAGTATCACTGGAAAACCTTTATTCACAGGACAAAGATAATCACTGCATGGATAACGGCAAAATCTGTGAATGGCTGATTTTATTTATTGCTTTAGTGCATACCAACAAATGACCTAAAAGAGAAAAGGCATGTTTTATGAAAAGTACATGTACACTTTGTTTTGTGAAGCACTTTGACAGTGTGAAACATAGTTTGTTTAATAATACAGACCCATCTATGATGTATTCTCACCATTTATCCAAACACAAGCCCAAAATTATTGAAACCAATTCTACTGCCTCATTTAAGTAAAAAAGAAAGGCAAGCTGAGGCATAGAATAAATGATGAGCCATAGCCAGCTGGCCATTTATTTATGAAGCACAGCTCTATCATAAAATAATACAACCTAAGGACTTAAAATCTATCACAAAGTAATACAACCTTAGGAACTTACAGCTCTATTGAAAAGTAATTAGGGATGTACAAGGCTATTATAAAGTAATGCAAATAGGGATTTACAAGTCTATCACAAAGTAATACAACCTAGGGACTTATCATCTATCACAAAATTATACAACCCAGGGACTTATAATTTATCACAAAATAATACAGCTTTGGGACTTACAGCTCTATTACAAAGTAAAACAACCTCAGGAACTTACAGTGCTATTAAAAAGTAATGCAACATAGGGACTTGTAACTCTATCACAAAGTAATTCAACCTGGGACTTATAGCTCTATCACAAAGTAATACAACCTAGAGACAAATGACTTACAACTCTATCACAAAGTAATATAACCTAGAGACATAGAGACTTACAGCTCTATCACAAAGTAATATAACCTAGAGACATAGAGACTTACAGCTCTATCACAAAGTAATGCAACCTGATATAGGGAGTTACAACTTTGTCACAAAGTAATACAACTTAGGGACATAGGGACTTACAGCTCTATCACAAAGTAATAAAACCTGCTAATTTACAGCTCTATCACACTTAGGGTCTTAAAGAGCAGGAGATGCTTCAGCAATGATGCTAATAAAGTAATAAAATGCGATGTCACAAAACAACACCACTAATTTCAAACAGTTAAGGTAATTAATGATTACCAAAGTTAAATAAATAATTAAATAATATATACAGACATGCAAACATAAATAAAACATGCATCCTACACTGATGTGATATCCATTGCATATCAGAAAATTAATCTACCCAGAGTTCTTTTTTATGTTGTGTCTTTCGGCTTATCCCGGTTAGGGGTCGCCACAGCGGAACTCCGGTCAGCTAATGTTTGGTAGTGGATTTTTACGTGCCGAGTTACCAGCACTGATGCACAACTTTAAACGAAGGCACGCCCATTCATGCATGCCTCCACACAGAAGACGCTCTAGCTGAGAATCGAACGCAACAACATCTTGCTGTGAGGCAACAATGCTACCGCAGCACCACTACCACAGGTTCAGAGTTCTTCTTTATGTATGCAACATGATCTGCTCTGCAGAAGCAGCCATTGGGAAATTTGGACTCCCTTTGACAAAGTCCATCAGATTGGCTCTCATTAGTGGTAGATGCAGGATTCTAATTATTCCCAAAATGCATATGAATTAATTTGTATCCACACACAGAAAATATCATCCTAACTTTAGGTAGCACAGATAAACGATTCCTGTATAACTCGTTAGATAGAAAACTGGTTCACAAACAGAACCCAGAAAATTAAGATGTGCAGGCCTACCTTCTCCAAAACACCTGTCACTTGTGTACTCCAGAGTTCAGTCTTTAGGCCAGTCTTCTTTGGAATTTACTTCTCAGAGGTCAAAGCAAATGTTAAGAGCTTATGGCTGACCAACTTTGAAGATGACTCTAAACTTAGTGCCATCATAAACTGTTTTTAAATACATATTTCTGGTGGCTACCATGGCACTTCCATCCCAGACCAAGCCACAAATATAACCCCCAGTGATCTCCAGCCATACCAAACATATTCCCAGAGCAATGCCCCTTTGACCTAGTAACTGGCACTGC
This sequence comes from Protopterus annectens, assembly GCF_019279795.1. Classification (NCBI taxonomy): domain Eukaryota; kingdom Metazoa; phylum Chordata; order Ceratodontiformes; family Protopteridae; genus Protopterus; species Protopterus annectens. The sequence continues at coordinate 231,944,474 of NC_056749.1, forward strand.
CTTCTGCTCTCCTCCATGGCCAGTCACTGATGACATATTCATGAAATTACTTCAGAATGGCAGCTCTCCCTCATGTATTGTTAGTTAAACCCTACCTAGGTTCTTTATTTCCATACCATGCACATGAACTCACCTGTCTGGCAACCTTACATGCCACATGTGTGTCAAATTAGAGGTCACTCAAATATATGTCAATCATTTCCGTTTATGTCTTTTCAGAAAACGGCTTTATTTCCTTCTCAACTGCTGCAGTGCCAAAAAGAATCATTAGTGTTACAATATATTTATTTACACATATCTTAAGTGAAAAAAAAAAGTTGTAGAGCTTTGGCTACTTTTACACTGTTGTGTACTATGCAACTCCTGGTATTAGAATGGAAAAATATATTTTCATTAACTGAAATATCAGATTCACTTCCAGATTGCTAACTTGCACTACTACACATGTTAACAAAATCACTTATTTATGCTTGTTAATATGTAAAAACAAATTAATAGATTTAATGGCAAATAGCCTAACAAATTATATTCCTCACATTTTCAAATGCATGTGTATAGCAAATGAAACCAAAACAAAATTAAAGCATACATGATTAAATAAATTGATAGGAACTATCTGTGAGAAAATTAAAAAAAATGTGAGTATTATGTAATGAGGGGGTATAGAATGGATGAATCTGATTGTGCTGTATATCATGATATCAAACCTGTATATAGTAAGTATTATAGCAATAATCCATGGCTGGGTATGGTAATGCTGGATTTGCCCATAGATGGTGTGGTCTGGTCACAAGGGCAAAGTCAGAGTGACCAAACCATGGGTAAATCAGCATTACCCACACCTACAAATGGGTTATTGCTACTATACAATGACATATCTTACGAAAAAAGTTACTTTTCTTAAATAATGTCTTTGTATAATGGTGCCATGGTGCTCTTCAGTGTTTTCCCCAGTATCATAGGGCTTTCTTCATGTACTGCGCATATGTATGGGACTTATTTTCCCATGCTTACGCAGTGCATCAGTGCTGTGGACAGGAAACAATGCAGAAAGGAATATCTCTTGCTTTTTTTTTTTGTTTGTTTGTTTCCTGTTAATAAAAAAAAATGAAATCCTTAGACTTCAAATGTACGAGAGAAAAGGGACAGAGAAAATATAAAGATAGTCAGGTATTCTTCTCTAGTTTTGCATAACGTACCCGATTATCCTTGTATTTTCTCTGTTCCATCTCTCCCTTATTCTTTTGATGTCTCAACAATTTCTAATTTTTTTTTTTAATTACAGAAAACTAGAATTTCCATAGCATATATTAATAGAAGAAAATCCGGACGACTGGACTTTTTTCTGTTGGTATATGCTCAATTTACAGTGGGTACGCCAGTTGGGCTGACCAATCAGCGTGCTTGTTTTCAAATGTTAATGGCCAGTCATTGTGTAATATTTTTCTCTAGCTTTAGAAATGTAGTACAACAATTTAATATTGCAGGTTCAGGACATGTATATAAATAGCAGAGAAGTGAGTCTCTCCATTTACTAGACATATAGACAATTAGGTAGTAGAAAGCTAGATAGTTATAGCAATAGGACCAACACTTGTATATCAGTCTGTTATGAAACAATTCAAATTATTCTAACAAGCTACTAGGATGTTATGACAAACCTACTTTACTCTACGCTTCTTTATCAAAGCTGCTAAGTTACCAGCCTAAGAAATTCTTTTAGCTTGTTATTATTTTATAATGATGTATGAATTCAGGAAGGTATACTTCTGAGGATATTCTAGGAATTTTTTTGTAATAAAAATTTGGACCTTTGCTACTATAAAGTTTTAAAAAGGTATTGTAATCTTTTAACAAGATTAAGTGTTCTTGACCTACAAAAATAATGTTCTCTACAGATATTGCTATAGTATGCTACATAAAAGTGTTCACATTTTCAGAAAAGAAAGGTGTTAATGTTTTATTCATAATACTAGACTGGAGACAGCATAGTTCTGAGGTTAAAGCACAGCTGTGTGATTATAACTGTAGCTAGAGTCTTGGTGGCCTGCACATAATTGCTGTTTAAATAATTATAAATTTCCTCACCTTAAATAAAATGAAGTTTCTAGCAGCTTATTTAATTACGTCTTTGTTTAATACAGCTTATTTAATTATGTCTTTGTTTAATAGTAGAACAACAACAAGCAATTCTACTTGCAGCCAGAAGCATCAGATGAAAAGAAAGCGAAACGTTTCCATCAGTAAACAAACATATAAAAGCAATAATACATAAAATAAGTAAATATAAGCAGTCACACTTATTGCTGATAGACAAGAACAGAAGGCTTTAGAATAAGTCATAAGTAAGTTATGTCTAACCAATAAATCCCTTCCCCCTTACTGAAATTATCCAGTACAATGCAATATTGGAAGGACTATGTTAGGACTGTGACAATTTTGTATAAGTAATCCCATTTTATAAATCAACAAGGACAGTGAAGAAAATGCGGTATCAAAACATTATGAAACAAATAAGTATCTACAAATTACCTTCATCTAATCAGAGTGCAGGAAAAGTACACAGTCAGTGCAAGGTAGAGAGTATTCTAATGCATGAACAGTATGTAACAGTGCTTTTTCTATTCAGGGAATGAGCTAAGAGCAATATAAATGAAAACTTTTTTTAAACATTTTTCCTCCTGACTTTTATGTCTTCTTGCCCAATTATTCCATTACCATATCAAGGGCTGCATTCATTTTCTTGCTGTTATTTTTTTATCAGCAGTCCCTCTTCATCCAATAGTAAGCTTCAGACATGAAGAAATGTCAGAGAGAAGAAATTGCTTTTAAAAAATATTTTATGGCACTCATCCTCCAGACAAACAAACCTTGGTACCCTATACACAGATTAACTTCTCCTGAATCTCGACATCCTACAATAGACAGAGAGGGAAAGCGACAGAGAAAGCGAGAAGGAATAACGATGAACTGTGGCCTTCATCCAGTCAGCATCATCCTCCCTTCCAGAGTGTTTTTGAGATTTCTTTCTCCGAAACACAATTTAACAAGGGTTAAAGATCTTCCTAGTCCTTTTTATAATAACTTTGTTTTTAATCTCAGCCACTACAAGTGGATACCCACTCGTAATAAACATTGCTTCTAACAGATTACATTCCTCAAAAAAATCTTGGTCATAAGAGACCATTCCTGCAGCCCTAACAAACTGTCCTTTTACCACAGATCTCTTTTGATTGAGGCAGTGATCTTTAACCCTTTATGGGGGGGGGGGGATTAGTTTTAGGAATGTTTCAGACTTCCCTAGGAACTGTTCTGAGAATTCTAGTTTATACTCAGCCTCACTCATCATAAATTTCAGTATGGACAGTGATGTCATCCGGTGGATTTTAAATAAAAACTGTCTGCTATTAAAAGAGAGTTCAGACTTACAAGGGGTGGTTCCAAGTAAACCAAAAATTGTGTTTCGGAGAGAAAAAAATGTCAAAAACATTCTGGAAGGAGCCACAATGGCTTAAGAAATGAAGAATGAGATAAAGAGAATGAATTAGTGTGGCCGATGCAAACTTTGTAAATGGATCCACACTGGGCATTCCTTTACTATTAGCGGGAAAAGTTACCCAATAAAGGGGAAATCTGACTGTTGTAGCACTGAAATAGTTTATGTTGCATTATGCCAAGAGTGGTGGTGTTTTTATATAGGTAAGACTGAATGGCTGTTAAAAGATCAGATGTATCAACATTTGTATGACATCTGTTGACAAAAACCAACTATTGCCGTAGCAAAGCACATTATGGACTATAAGGAATATTGTTTTAAGTTTACAGTGGTGGAACAACTGCTTAAAAACTCAAGAGGTGGGCTGGGTCTATATTACGTTATCGAAAACCCATATCATCTAACACCACAACACTGACACACATAGCCCGAACCGCAAATACACTGAACACCCTGAACTGCGAATTTTTAAATCTCAAACCATCATAGTCGGCCAACACCACTGCGCGCTACATACTACATACCCAAACATAATAAATAAAACACATACATACACAAACCAAACCCTACTTCTAACCCTACACTAAACCTTACATACATTACTATCTATGCACTTACCTTAACCCGCACCCTAACCCTAAGGTCCGTAACTATCACACACTTATCCTACAGACATATACCCAAACAAAACAAATAATCCACAGACATACAGTTAACAAAACCCTACTTCTAACCCTACACGAAACCTTACATACATTATCTATCTATGCATTTACCTTAACCCGCACCCTAACCCTAAGGTGCGTAACTATCGCACACTTGCCTTACAGAGCTATACCACAGACGGGCCAACCATGACACTTCGACATTTTGCATTTCATGGTTTTGTACATTCGCCCTATACGTGTCGGTCTTCTAGTGTTCGATGATACGGGTTTGCGATAACGTGACATAGACCCTGTGGGCTGTGCCATCTTCTTCTTGAAGTAAGAAAATTCTATTGGCAATTATTGTTGAATGCCGATCATTGGCCAGGACTTAATGAGTTGACCTTGATCTCTAGTGTTTTAAAACTTAAATGTTTATGAAGGTAGACCTGAGTTTGAGGATGATCTGTGCTTTATTGAAAATACTTGATTTATGTTTTCCTTTTATTTTTTATAATTTGTTTTTACTTTTTGATGATATGTGTTTTACAGTTGGGCAGTTAAAAAAGTTGTTTTTAAAGTGATATCATTTTAAAAAAATTGTTATCAGTGGACTTTTAATTATAGCACATGTCCCTTTGCATCAAGTATTCTAATCGTATTTTTGATTGTAGGAATGTATCTGATGAAGTTTTGATAACTAACAGGATGAAAGTGCTCATCTGTTTGGTATTATTTTCTGTTCCTTGCATTTTTATTCTGTTAAAAGTAGTAACGAGTGACTTGGGTTTTGTTTGATGTTGCAGCCTTAGCCATCTCTCACTGATGTGCACTGCCCACTATGTCAGATTCCATGTACATGGAGGCTTGTATACCTCCATTCTTTCAACTAAAATTCTTGCACACTGCTTAGCTGGTTCCTGCCAGTCTGCAGAAGTTGCCTTCCCCAGAATACTACTACTGCTCTGGGATTTTACAAGTGATCTCCAACTGAAACAATTGATCAGCCACTCATGTCTCTCCCTCTCCAGCTCTGAAGCCATTAATCAAATCCAGGCCATCTCCAGCATAGACAGAGCCAGAATCTATTGGTCACTGAATCAGCTGAAGAATGCTCCTACAGGTGTAAGCAATCTGGTCTGCCTCAGGTATCAGTCAATTAATTTTCTTCCTTGGCTTTGCTAAATGCAATGATGTCCCAAAAGTGTATGCAAATATACTTACATATAAAGGTTATCCACAGCAGCTTAACCCTTTAAATATTTGGATCTAGTGATCTCCTTCTCTTAAGTAAATACAGTGGTAAAGAAAACAGTACTGGTGGAAATTGCTTGTACCTTAACCAACATATCCCCCATTTCTGGAAGAGACTCCCCTTATAAATCAAGTACTTTCTTTGCAGAATTGAAAACTAGTTTGGATGGTAGACTTGAGTGATGGCATAGTTGTCACCTGGGATATTTTGTAATACATTGCTGAGCTTCTCAACGTTCTCTTTGGCTGTAAGTTTAATAAGAACGAATAAACCTACAAAAAGGTGAGGTGTGTAAGCAGCAGTTGCCATCTAGACTGAGATGAAACGTGGAGAATTCATCTGTACAACTACCTAACACGCGAGAGTAAGTTAAGAACAACAGGTTCAATTATGACAGACAGGTACAAGAGGATAGCATGCTGCAGAGATGGACGTTATACCAAGTGACCACCCCATCACACACACACACACATGATTTATACAGTTGTGTAGACATATTAGACAGGTCATTAAGGCTTTTTGAAATTAGAATGTGGAAGAAGGCAACACAACAAATGGGGATGTTAACGGCAGCTAGCAGAGACACCATTGGCAAAAGCACCATAGTTGTAACCATCTGAGTAATTATACATCTTGAGGGCATCAGTGTTTAGTTATTTAGAGTGGAGATATGCTAGTTTATGCTGTATGCAAGTATTGGCATGTGGATGCTTCACCTAAGAGTGTGCCATGCTTCTTTCATTTAAAATTTTGTGACACTTTAGCATCCTTTAAGCACAGCAGAAAAATTACTTCGAGAAATATTTGCATAACTACAAAAGGAGTGAGATGTGTCTACCACTATAACAAGACACTTAAACTATTGCCCTGTCTCTAGTGTAAATTCAACCTAAGATCCGAAAAAAAACATTGCCTTTGTTTCCCGTGTACTCTGTGATAAATGCTTAGCCTGGAGCCACATGCACACAGCCTTCTGGGGTCTTCGTTTGACAGTATCTGGGAAGGAGCAGATTTGGTGAATACTATGTTATCTGCATAACATGTAATATTTCCCTTGGTCCTGGCTGCAAGACCCTTGTGTACAGTAGAGATCCAAGCTCTCCGTCACATTTATAAGCTGTGACACAGTAAGTTCTTCACTTGTAAAAAGTAAACTTCAAGTATAGCAGTAAAACAGGAGATTATTAAACCACCACTAAGTTTTAATGCATTATTACAGGAGGGTAAGCCCCCATGCTAATTCTCTAAATCAAACACTATACACAGTAGCTGAAAGGCACTTTATCCAGGACTGACTGAGTCTTTTTCTTTTCAATACACAGTAGCAACTGCATGAACCTACTTCCTCAAGAAAACACTGCACTGCACTAGCACACATACAAAAATGCAAAGTAAATCTGTGTAATTGTGTATTGCAGAAAATCAGAAAAACTGTTTGCTATTTTTTCAGTGATGAAAGCCCCCTAAGTCTCTACTTCTTATAATGCATTCTAACTCTGTGGTCATGACACCTAATGCTTTCTGTTTGATTCTGCAATATTGGTGTCAGCTAAACTGTATCCAGTTTGACCTACTCACCTCAGTACAAAGACAGTGAGCAATCATCCTGTAGAAACACACAAAGGACCAACTAAGTATTGAGCAATGGAGACCAGCCGTGTTAAATGCATATACTAAAGCCACAGACTATGCGCCTGACAGTAGGGGATATACTTCAGGATACTTCATCCTCTCACTTAGTAGACCTTCTAAGGCATTCACTGTAATTGTCCTTTAACTTAGGGGATCACAATGTAAAAGTACAGACCAGTGGAATGTCCTCTAACCAATACAAAGGAAATGGAGAGTGCCCTGTCAATGGAGACTGCAGCCATCTAACTGTGGAAAGCCATCTTAATGCTGGAGTATCCGCTCCATGGGATTTGATACACAGAGTCAAATACCTTACTGAGGTCTTTGATTAGGGCTTTTGTGAGTGCCCTTTTCTCATATCTGAGTATGCACTGGCACTACTCTGACCGTCTAAAACACAGGCATGATACATCACAGATCAAAAGGAAACCAGAAAATATTCAAATAAAATTACTGTAATTTCTGCAGTTGCAACCCACTATAACCCCCTATGTGGATGTTTTTCTCCAATGCTTCTCTCCAATGCTTGTTTACTCATATGCATTAACAATGATGTCAAACAACCTCAAAAAAGGGAATATTTGAACAATTGCCATTCTTTCCTAAGTTTTTAAAACACTGGAGTACAGAAACACTTCAAATATTTGTAATCCAGCATATAAACAATCATATAAACTGTATTCTGTCAATAAGTAAAACATGGCCTATCCTGCTTAACAAACTAAAAATTCAAATACATTCAAGTGCAATCCATTACAGAATAATACTTTCTTCCCATGTAGCAAAGTCGCTTTTCTGTGTTTTATGTAAACACCCAAAGCAGCCTGAAATCCTAATAATCCATAACATGTGATAATCATACCTATTAAAACCCTATTTACCAATCAAATAGTTTGCGGTGGTGGTGCTGCGGTCGCATTGTCGCCTCACAGTTAGACGTTGCCCATTCAATTCTCAGTTAGAGCGTCTTCTGTGTGGCGACATGCGTGAATGGGTGTTCCTTCGTTGAAGGTTGTGCATTAGGCCCGGCAAGTCAGTACGTAAAAATCTACTGCCAATCATTAGCGGACGGGAGTTCTGCTGTGGCGACCCCTAACCGGGAAAAGCCGAAAGACAGAAACAAACAAACCAATCAAATAGTTTATTACAGCAGGTGTAACATGGAAACGCTGCATAAGTCACAGCTAGTCCATTCTAAACTAAAAATCAGTTTCAAATCTCTAATGCAGTAGCCATATACTGAGAAAAAGGAATTTAACTCATTAAGCAGCAATTTAAAAAATAAATAAAAATAGAACAGCTGCACAGTAGTAACAGGATACATTTGCTTCTCTGTACTCATTTATTTTATCGGTTACCATCACTTTAACCCAGTACAACTTGGTGTCATCACATAAAACTGTGCAAGTGGAAAACCAATAGAGGTTTCCCCAGAATCATTACGGTAAAAAAATAAATAAATAATGGCTATTTAGTCTGCAGCTTCTTTATTTATTGCTCCATTAATTAAGCACAAATCTCAGTCTCTAAGAATAAGGCTATGGATTTCTGAGACTGCTTTACCAACAAACATATTCCTGCCTCTTCTTTCAGAGTAAACCTTCCGGTCATTTTTCACTGATGAGTGTAATGCAACCTGTAGTACTGCACTAATTCAATATTTCATAATAAAAAATTGTAAAAGCCCAAATCTAACCAGACCTCAAAAACTGTTACAATACCACATCATACCCTATACATTAATTATGTAACATTGCTATAACAAAGTCTGTCACAAACCTTAAGATATGACATACTCTGGTAGTAAAACTTGCTTCTGCTGTTCCCTGCAAGACCTGAGTTTATATCGTGCTGTTTTTTTTGAAATGTGTGAAGGAAAAAGAATTACCTCATTGTTTTCTGTGATTAAAAAGTGTATATAAGAAAAGAAATACATTTAAAGGAGGAAAGAAGCAACATCCACAGTGTGAGATGCATGCAGTTAAGGTAGAATGACTGCACATTGAGTAAATACATCATCAGCTCCTGTAATGGCAAACTTTACTCCTTGACATCTGAAATTAGGGAAACATTCATCTGTACTATACAAAAACAGGGCATAGAAATGGTTTCTGTGTGTGTGTTGGTGTGCACATGCACGTGAGCATAACGTCTCCTGTGACACTTGTGTTTGGTATCACTTTTCTCAGTGTTGTCTCCATTACATTGTAACAGAAGCACTCAAGTACAGAACTAAATGAGAGGGACTCAGGAGGCTGTTAAACAGTAGTTCACACCTGTAACTGAACACCTAATGCCAGCCTTCTTTATTCTACAACTGTTATTAAATTAATCTTAGTCAGGCAGATATTAGGCATAAATACAACACAACTATATTTACAAAGTAAGCACCATTTATAATTAAGATCACAACTGATAAAAACTTTATAAATGCAAACAAGTTTTGAGCTACAATACTTTTTGCCAGTTTTTATAACACAAAGTATTGTTTTTGTCATGCTCGAACCGATTAATTAGTAAAAAATAGTTCTCTAAGCATACAGTACTGCAGTATTCCCATCTGTGATTTTGGCAGACTATTCTAAGACTGCCACATTCACAGACTAAAATAGAAATGCACTTCCCCCTTGGGGTCTGCTGTACTGTTCAGTCCTTTTGCTTGTGAAACTCTAGGGATCGTGATTCTATTGCTGTGAACTCCCAGCAGCACTCAGGATGTAGCATGCATGGATGAAAGAACAGCAGATTAACATTCCAGACAGTGTATTACCAGGAAAGACAATTTTCTTCACCCAGTGTAACTAAGTTAATTTCTTCCATTCACAATGGTCATAACTTACCTGTTTCTCACTGAAACTGCACAAAAGTATCATTAGTTTAAGTAGCACCTCAGGATCAAGAAAAGAAGATATTTTGCTAAGGCCCAAAAGGGTACTCCTATTGGTTAGGAAAAGATTGACTTACTCTGTCACATGGGCTCTTTTACGCTGACACTTTCAACAAACACTGGTATAATATACATCGTTCAGACTCTGCCTCCACCTCTGAGTCACCAACTCCTGTCTCCACTTCTCTCTTCATGTCTTCTCTTTTGCAAAGAATGTTTGTTTTTGTATATCTTCTCCTTTATTTACTCTCTCATGGTCTACCTTTATGTTTCTGCCTGTTATTCTTTAGCACATCTAATATTATTATTCTTTGTTTCTCTTCAGGGTCAGATTTTTTTTTTTTTTTTGCATTTTAAATTCCCGCCACTCCCCACACTTTATTTCACTCCCTCAGTCTCTGCATTTAGAATACAGATTTTTTTTCTGAAATCCTTTAGTTTGCATAATGTTTTTGCTCTGTCTCTCTCCAATGTCATATTTCTGTACCTTACAGCTCGTCTCCCCTTGCTCTCTCTCCATGAAATTATAGCAGGTAAGGATGTCTTTTATTTACCCATCTTTGCTGAATTTCATCTGCTGAATACTAACAAAACAGATGATGAAAGATTTGACCTGCCAAAATCTGCTTTTCGAAGCAGGTGTTTTATTATGGTGCAAAGGCTGTCATTACAGTGCAGTCCTGACAGCTGATTTTCCACAGCGTGACAGTAGATGGAATAGGACCTGAAACTCACAGCTCAATAAATGAGGTGACTGCTATGGGAATGCATTTCCTAGATATCCAAGGCAGCTGTTAGTAGCCGTGTGCAGGCACTATTTATGAATTAAAGGAAACATAAATTGTATATAATAACCTAGTTCATTTTGTTGGATACTGTTTTCCTCTGCAAGTAAAACAGTAAAATCAAATCAGTTAATTAAAAAAAATAGATAAACACAATTTTTATGCCTCTATGCAAGTCATTTTCAATAATTCTTACTTATTTAAAGGGAAGTTAAATAAGCTATCAGAATTACAACAATCTGAGAAAAATAAAACTGAAGAGTCATATTTTGTTTGGAATGCAGGTATAGACTGCAGAAAAAGAAAGCAGTATTGAAGTGGTAAGTCACATGGAAGAGTTTGTTAAATGCATGTCTACCCATGTTATTTTGTTGTCACTTACATGGAAGTGTTTACTCCTCTCCTTGCATTCTACCATCAATGTCAGCCATCTCTAGGCATTTCAGCTTTATTAGACTGACTGCTTTACTCATCTGCTGTACTTCTACACCACTCTTTTCAAGTAACAGTGCCTTCTATCATACCTCTTCAATGAAAAAAGTTAACTCTGTTATGACATGCTTTCCATTTCTCTATCAGATGTTCCATAAGGACAGCTTCTGAGTGTAAACCATGTAAACTACCCTCTTGCAAAGCAATGTCAGTATCCCCTTGTAGTCAAGCTTCATTCTGGAGTACTGTGCTACCCTGTTTATTTGTTTCTCTCACTACAGAGATTACTTTCAGTGCTTTAACATACACTACCTTTTTTTTTCCATCAGCTGTACGCATATTTAGAGTTTTGCATTTCTCTGTCAACATACTTGGGTGTCACCCCTGGAATACTTTGGTTATGACGTTTTGTATTATGACCCTCTTTTCTGTCCCATTCACTGTTTATGTCAGGCTCTGGAGATGTAGGTGTGACTGCGATAGGAGAAAAATAAAATATTTTATGATCCATAGCCGTTTACACCAAATGCGAGTTAAATTATTTTAGCAAAATGCATGTAGTTGACTACAATGTATTGAAAACTGAGTACTTCCATTGAGACATTTATATCACTTATATCACATTCCAAAACCACCCACTACCAAAAGAAAGTTTATATTTTACACAAGGTTCACAGAGAATCCTGACATGTCAAGAGTAAGTTATGTGACGTTTCTGGGTCCACAGACTCGAGTATGGGGCCCAGAGTCTACTACCGTCATCATATGCTTTCTTTTTCCAGTAATGCCTTTTTCTTGGGAGGACATTTAGTAAGTTTCCTCAGTAAGGAAAGATTCAGTGAAAACCAAATCAATAAGTCCTGTATAATGTTCACCAAACAAGTATGCTAAGAATAAAACAAAATGTCATCAAAAGATTTCAAATTGCACTTTTCAGATTTATGGATTTTTTAGCACTTTTGCTGCACCATCATAACAAAATCTAATGCCAAAGTTACCAAATATTTTCAAATCTCTCATCATTTCATTCCATTAAGTATTTAAGTCAGACTCTAAACCAGTTACAAGTGGAGTTCCACAAGGCTCAGTCCTGGGACCTCTCTTGTTCGGTATTTACTTCTCTGACGTACAGGCAAACACGGGAGGACTATGGCTGACAACGTTCGCAGATGACTGCAAACTGGGTGCCATAATAGACTCCCCGGCTGACACAAGCATACTCCAAAAGGGGCCCACAGAGACAGATAACTGGTGCCAGAGTCATGGCCTAAAGCTAAATGCAAAAAAATGCATAGTCATCCCCTTTGGGAAAAACAAAGTGCCCGCAGACTACCACATAGGAGGTAACACACTAAGTACGGAGGAAGTAATTAGGGATTTGGGGACCCAAGTGGATAGTAATCTCTCCTTTGACAATCACGTTGCCAAAGTGGTTAGAAAGACCTTCTATATAGCCCACGTCATCACGAAAGGTTTCACATCCAGATCAAGAGAGGTCTTTGTGCCACTCTATTCATCACTCATCAGGCCCATATTTGAATACAATGCCCCATTTGGGATGTACCTTACCCGACACCTGCAGCAACTGGAAAGACCCCAAAAGTACCTCACCAAGAGGATAAAGGGATTCAAACAGATGCCCTATGCAATTAGGCCAAAGAAACTCCGGCTCTACTCAGTTGCTTACCGCCTACTCAGAGGCGATCTGTGCCTGACATATAAAGCCATGTCCAACCCAGAATTAATGGACATGCTCCATCTCAAGAAATCCAAATCCCTTAGAGCTACACATTCTAGAGACTTAAACCTGAGCACAGAAATAAATAGGACATGCTGGAGGGACAGATTCAAATCCCAGAGGCTCCCCTCACTCTGGAACAAAATCCCAGTCCAGGTTAGGCAGAGTCCCTCACTAACCCTCTTCAAGAGAAATCTTGACGAGTGGATGAGAGATCGTAAGTATACCCTCGGGATCACTTCTGGGTCCCTGCTAGACAGAGGCACAATAAACTAACCATAAAGGGACTATATTCTGTGACCTACTAGTCACAGGCACAGTCTACAAATCTAAAAGGGTGGCGAAAGCCAAACACAGTCTGGCTGGGCTTGTAAATGCCCTAGGGCAGATAGCCTAGTATCAACCTATAAACCCAGCTTGGGCTTTTCTAGAACCGTTTTTAGCACTAAATACTATTACCAGTCTCATAACCACAACAGTCCGGTTGTAATGATCACATGTTCAGGAGAAATGTGCTGTAAATTGTTTTGCATTCATCAGAGTTCCATAAGAAAAATATAGGTCTTCCATGCCACAGAAATGGGAAAATTCTTTTTTTCTTTTTTTTTTTTCTTGTGACTTACTCTTTTCCTCGGTTATGGGTACATTTACTTCCCTATTTTGTGTTGATATTGTCTCCTTTTCAAACATTTTGGATATTCAAAAACAAAATTCAGAAAAAAAATGTTACACTCCCTGGTGATGTGTTGAAATCTGCTGTGGGCTAACCAAAACTACAGCTGCTAATTCAAAATAGTTGTTTGATCAGTTCAGAATCCTACACAAAGTTACTAAGGCTGCTGCCACCAGCAGCCTAATTGCACAATGAAATCAGGAAGGGTGATGTGTGGCCATGAAATGTGGCAAAATATAATAGATATACTTTCAATCAGAACCCAAGTAAGGATATAATTTTCAGTTGCAGAATTTGCTATACTATGTAGTTACAGCAACATACAACATATCTTTGCCATTCAAACAATGCACCTCATAGAACCAGCATGCTATGATTCTCTGCATGCAACATGGACTCAAGTGTGAGTCAATGCTGTCCTAGGAATTTAGTGAAACACATACCGGCTTCATTGCTCAGTATGAATGGTTAGTGGTGGTTCACAAGTTGTTTAAGCTGAGTGACCATTACTTTTCTACACTGATGTAGGCTATTTAAACTCACTCTTAATCAGAACTTCCCCCTTGTGGCTAACTACAAGGTTTTCAAAATCCGACCTCCTAAAGTTCTCTTTTAATGTGGCTTATTCTCTGTGAATTAATGACAAATACAGTAGAAAACACTGGCTTTACTATTTGCATATAACAAAATGCACACATTTACAATTGTACTGTAGTAAATCAGATTTAATAAAAGGATAGAATTAGAGTCATAGGAGGAAGGAGATAAGTAGATTTGGAAACAATGAATACTGTGACTTCAGTTATGTTATCATGCTTTAAGACTACTAATGATTTGTTTAATTCAGCTATTGATTTTAGGAGCGATACTAAACAAATAAAATAAAATAGACTATCCATCACTAGTACAATTTAGCAAAGCTATGTCTTCTGAAGTGGTTGGAAAAAATGTGATGAATTGATTGCATTAATGGATATGCTAGTGTAACTTTGATTTGTTTGTGTCTTTCGGCTTTTCCCGGTTAGGGGTTGCCACAGCGGAACTCCGGTCCGCTAATGATTGGCAGTAGAGTTTTACACGGTGGCGTGCCGGGCCTAACGCACAACCTTCAACGAAGGAATGCCTGTTCACGCATGTCGCCACACAGAAGACGCTCTAACTGAGAACCGAATGGGCAACGTCTAACTGTGAGGTGACAACGCTACCGCAGCACCACCACCGCAGTATGTTAGTGTAACTTTGATATTTGCTCGTATTCTGTTATGCTGCAGAGCTACGGAAAAAAAAAAAATATATATATATATATATATATAGATAGATAGATATGTGTGTATGCAAAAAAGCAAAATTAAATTTGTGAGCTAAATTATGTGCGGCACTCTGAAAGCCTGCACCTTTCCCATGATTAAACTGTGCTAGAAAACTGTTTGGGACCAATACACATGACACAGTTGGCAGGGAAGGAGGCACAAACAGTTACATCATACTTGCTTTGTTGAAGATACTCCTTGAAAAGATCCACAGCAGCTTTATAAAATACAAAGCCAACAAACAAATCACACAGTTACCGCAACAGCCATATAACATGCACATACAGGAACACACTGACAAATACTTACATACAAAAGTAATACATTATGACAGGTTCTCCTCTTACATGCAGTATTATACAAAGATATCTGTACTGTTCACCATAGCATGATTTGCTGAATCAAACTGGAGAGAAATGCTTTATCATACGAGGTTACTAGGCTAATAGCCCTGGGGTCCTTACAAGCCTAGCCAAGAGTTTATCCCCAAAAAAAGAAACCTCAGTCAGCGCCTGTCACCCCTGTCAATGAAGGACAAAGGTAGAACCACTGGGACAAATTTGTGGTTTCCCATCCACTCATCAAGGTTGCGCTTGAAGAGGGTCAGCGAGGTACTCTGTTTGACATGTATGGGAAGTCTATTAAAGGGATGGGGCAGCCTCTGGGAGACAAACCTGTCTCTCTAGCAGGTTTTGTTGATGTTGCATATTAGATTCAGGCCTTTCGAGCAGGTAATGTGCAAGGAGTTAGACTTACGGATATGGAGCATCTGTAGTTGGGCAGGGTCTGATATTGCCTTGTAGGAGAGACGCAGATCACCTCTGAGCAATCTGTATGATACTGAGTAGAGCAATAGTGATATGAGCCTGTCTGCATAGGACACGTTTTGGTGGCCATGGATTCTCTTTGTGAGGTATTTCTGTTTCCTTTCCAGTTGCTGCAGGTGTTTGGAGAGGTACATATCAAACGGGGTGTTATACTCAATTACAGGCTTAATGAGAGAGGAGTAGAAAGAGGTAATAACCTTCTTTTTTTTCTGGATGCTATCCCTTAACTTGTGAGATGAACCAAGTAAAAGGCTTTTCTGACCACTGCCGCTACATGATGGTCAAATGTGAGATTGCTGTCAACCTGAGTACCCAGGTCTCTCAACACAGGTTGTGTGCTACATGTGAAATACAAAAAATGTCATAAGGATATTCTGGACAAAAATGGCACACAAAAAGCTTGATTAAAAGTGGTTCAAAATGTTGTTTTGCCAGGCTGGAAGTCAGCAGTTGATGCCAGGTCACCCATCGTGGGGGCATCGGTCTGACCCACTGCACTGCTGCCCCTTTCTGGAGTGCTGGGGAACATCAGGAGCAGTTAATGAGTTAGTGTGGCTATGTGCTGCATATAGGCTAGGGAGGCATGCACATTCATGTGGAAGCATGCATGGCACCTCTGTAGATCAGCAGCAGCAGCATCTACAAGAGCCAGGGACCACCAAAGGGAGGGAAGCCTGCATATGTGGCAGGATGGTCAACTTCCTCACAGCGCTGGGCTGAACAAATGGGATGATTCAACTGCTACCCCATTCAGGAAACAAACAGGCCTTACCGTTCTCACCCTACCTGAGGAATAATGACCCTGACTCTCACTCCCCTATAAGTGTAATAAATGGCCTGATAGGGTTTAGGTAGTGAAGCCACTGGGCATCATTGCCAGTGTATCCCATCTTCCTCCATGAAGGAATGTGTTTAATTACAGAGGCAGTCTGCCCAGAAATCTCAAAGAAGTATAAAAATGTAGCTGATGGTTGTGAGGAGCTTTGCATAAGAACCAAAACGGGCATTGGCTTCTTACCATTCAGCAGTTACCAAGAGATAAAAAGAAAATTGGGAAAGCTGTCCAGAAAATGACCTCACAAAGTGCCTATTCCTGTATGTCCAGGGGATGCTACCTCCATGCAAAGCATGACCTGATGATAACAGCTGTAAAAAAATTCATTTTTATCAGTGACAATATTATTTTCTTTTAACTAGGTTACTGCCACTAGGTGTGTGGGCGTGACATTTATAAAGATGAGAAAAATTGGGGTAGAACATGAAAAAAATTCCTCTTTGCTTTTCAGTGCATCTACCTATGCCACCACCAACTCAAGGAGATGGAACCTTGTTTTAACATCACAATCAAAGGGTAGTACCTCAGGAATTACACACACATACGTAGTGCCTATACTGGAATGTGAATCTAAGTACCTAGTGTGGAGTTAGAACCCACAGCTCACTGATCTCCATAACATGAAAGGTGATGCCCAGTCTGTTGAGTCATCAACCTCATGCTTGCAATGCACACACACACAACTCATTGCCTCTGCATTCTGTATTCTTACTCCTTAAGATTTAGTGGAAACTTCAGGCTGCCAAGGAAAAGTAGTCATTCAGTAAGATAGTATACATGTTTGACAAGGCTTTGAAGATAGGGTTGTGTAATCAGCAAATATGCTATACCCTACAAGTTAGACATAATGAAAAAATGGTCATATAAGGAAAAGTGGTTTCTTTATATACCTGAAAGATTTTTTTTTCCAAAAATGGATTTTAAGTTGTGAAGCCTACCACGTTTCTTCTGAAGGTCTTCAAGAAAACAGCTCTCACCCTTTCACTTCAAGTGGAGACACAGACAAAAGCTCCAAAAATAGGGTAACATTGGCAAAATTTGTAATGGCATTTATGAATGAAACAATACAGAGAAATATAATAGACATTTTAGCTAGACCTGCCAGAGCAGACTACACAGAATGAGCACCAGAAACTGGCAGAATACAGAATTAGGATATATTACTGAAAGAGTGACTTAAACAGACATATTTATATAAAGATATAACTTAGACGGCACAAATAAATCAGGCACCACATATAACACTGTATCAATTTGTACAGCAGCCCAATAGTATACTGTCAGAAAGCAAGCAACAGTAAGGGCAGTGGATGCATCAGAACGTTTAAGTAAAGTGACATCTGAACTGCAGATGATTTGTACAACACACACATGTTGGAGATGATCAAGGCTGGACTGGCGCCTTTAATGACATCAACTGCTGCACATACAAGCTGTTACATCAGCAGTTTTGTGTGCACATAGTTGGAATTTTTACTAGCTATGTCCCTGCTCATGAATTAAAATATTCTGACAGGGATTCCTAGAGGTTCCAAAAACAATACAGGAAAATTGGATACATTTTTCCCAATGTATGGAATGTGCAGCCTGATAAAATCCAGAGTTGTCAGGCAAGAAGACTTTTCAATGGCAATTTAAAGCATCACCTCCTAGACAGGAGTAAACGCTCATGTTATCAGGTCATTTAACTGATAAGTAATAGCAGGAAAAAATCCATCTGAAGAGACAACTGGACTTAGTATGCAACAACCAACTGATTGGCTGACTGATGGATCTTAGCTTCTCCTCCAACTACCCGTTGTGTCTACTTGGTCTAATTACTAGATAAGTGAGCAGTGCTTGTATTTACTCTTCAGTCTTCCTAACTGTGCAGCCTTTTCAACAGAGAAAGACATCTATGATTTATGATGAATAGCTGGTTTTGCTCAAATGTTGCTTGCACTGGACTAAATTAAAACCGTTAACCCTGTACAATGTGTGTATATAATACTGCCAATGTATTACACATCTGCTAATATTGAAGGAATATGACTTTCATGGAGCCATACACCCTGATATTCTGATAATAAAGGGTTATTTCTCAGTTGGAATTACCCTTCATCAGAACAGAACAGATGCATTAATATGTGAAATTTGAATCTGAACCCTATTAAAAGGTCCAGCCAAGCCTCAGTGCAGATAGTTAGTTACTGTTCGAAGAGATGATTGTTACTGATTTACCACAATCTTATGGAAAATAAGAGATGGAGCTGTACAGGAGGAGGAGAGTATAAACATAATAAATGCAAAATGTTTTTCTGAGGCTCCCCCTTTGCCTAAAAGAAGTGATTCATGCCCCTGTAGCAAAAAAATAAAGATTTTCATTTCTCATGGCAGTATGCATGGAAATCTAGCAACAATATTCTGTATACTGTACTGTATATATTTAAAATGTCTACTATATCATAAATAAAAAGAAAGTCTAAACAAACAGAGAAAGAGATGAAAAATAAGAATGATGATGAGTACCACTTGGTCCACACAATGTGCCTTTTTGTTTCACTACTTTTCTTAGTGGAAAAGCTGCTAATGCTAGTCATCAGCAGTCCATGCCTTCGTCTACCTAAGTCTGCTTTAGAGATGCCAGAATTATTCTTGTGTTTTGGAGCCCTCGTGTTTCTTGGAATAGCGTTTAATTCAGAAGGCATTCTTTACAGTCAGAAAAGTGTCCTCCTTTTGGTTACTTCACTAGATGTGTTGTATCAAGAGCAGGATCATGGAGAATGGTTAATCAGTTATTGTGTTAACAACTATAAATAAGAGAAGGAATCCTGCTTATCTGTGGAAGTACAAGATGTTTTTTTTTTCTTGTACAATTGTCCTATTCTAACGTCACAAACCTGAATTTAGATAGTTATTTTTCATAAAAGATACAAGCTTTATATTTTCACTACACAGAGATGGATTTTAAAACCATGAAGACAAACTCAAACATTTGTAAATAACAAAGATGGAACAGAAACTATAAAAAGTAAAACAGAAAATAGGGATGTGAAGAAAGAATGGATTTGTCATCACAACTGTATTACGCTTACAATCTTAAATTCTCTACACTTTCTCGAACCCCATACTGAATTAAGGACACTGACATTATGCTATGATGACAAGCCCTGAAAGACTTCAAATAATTTTCAAATTCAGATTTTCTATTACTTTATACACTGACATGCTGAATATGACAGTATGTGTGTATTATAATTTTGGCATGTGTGTTTCCAGGTGTGCCTCAGGAGCACAGCAACATTGCTTCATTCTATGCCTCACAGTAAGCAATAGCAAGTTACAAGGCTAAACCAGTTCTGTACACCATGCAGCTCAGTGCATTTAACTCCTACTTTATAATGTTGCCCTGAATTAGGTTTTATAATAAATGGTTAGATGAAACCTTCTACTGCCCTCAGTACATCACATACTTGGTTATTTGTACAGCATTACAAATGAGTGTCTAATGGAGATTATAAACCTGCGACCCAAAATGGGTCACTTTGATAATACAGGCAGAATTTTAAAAGGATTACATTAAGTCAACTATATTTTTTATTCAGCGTGTACTTTTTCAGAGGTAATGTATTTCTGGCAAGGATTCCTGTGTGCCAATTTTTCATTCTGCTAATTTATTCCTAAGAAGAAGTATTAAATTTTAAAATTATTGAAAAGCTACCATTCTGCACTGTCCAAAAGACGACATTACCTACATGTTTTTGCAGTGCTGTTCAATGAAATATGGCATCTATATTCTAAAAATGCATTCTTCAAAATGTAATTGTTTACGCTGTGTCAGTCATTAATTTAATAGTCAGAGAAAGAAGTTATATTCTAAAACAAGCACTACTTCGGTTATAATGTAAGGGGATTGCATTACCTGCAGTGTTCTAACTCTAAAGATATTGTCTTGCTCTCCAAGTATTAAATGAATAGAAGGTAACATAAGCACACTGATTCAGATTTATTTATAACATAGCCACACTGATTTAGGTTTATTTATTTATCAATTGCTAATTGGGTAAGTAGGCTGCTTTATCCATGCTTTTCTGTCATACCTTTCAACTGTTCAGATTTTTGTCTTGTGTGTTTGATCTGTTTCTCATAAGGTTTGGTTTGTGGTTTTCTGGCAAACGACCATAACTGAAATCACTAACTAATGACAAACATTTGATTTTCTGACTTAGTATCCTTCAGAAAATGTGTGCTAACTCAAAACTTGCTAGCCTATTAACTCATTTAATTTCTAAGAGCAATATTTAAAATCTGACCCTATTTCTGGGCTTTTATCTGCCATTATTCTTGGCTTTTTCCAGATTCTTGAGCTAATAGGTTGAAAGGTATGACGTGAAGTAAAAGTACAAGGGCAATTACTATGCATATTTAGTTAAGCTAGGCAGCCACGGTGGTGCAGCGGTAACGTTGTCACCTCACAGCAAGAGGTTCTCCTGTTCGATTCTCAGCTGGAGCACCTTCTGTGTGGAGTCTGCATGTCCTCTCCACAGTCGAGTGGCATTCGAAAGACATGCGTGAATGGGCGCGCCTTCGTTGAAGGTTGGGCATCGAGTTGGCACCTCGGCACCGTAAAAATCTACTGCCAATCATTAGCGGACCGGAGTTCCGCTGTGGCGACCCCTAACAGGGAACAGCCAAAAGAAGAACATTTAGTTAAGGTAGGCACCCAGTATTTTCAGGAGCTGAAACAAATTAGTACCCACAGAAAACCCCTGCAGACACAGAGAGATCATGCAAAATCTAAACCGACACTGAGCAGAAGTTAAGACTGAACCCCGGACACTAAAGCTGGAAGTCACATCATTACCACTATACCACCATGTTATCCATTATCACACACATTCACTGGATGCAATAAACTGTATGATACTGAAGCACTGATGCCAACCCTCTGATGTGCTAGGAGTGACAAAACAAAATCATTTTAATATGCATTTCCAGGCACAGCTAAAAGTTTCTGTAGTGACTGTGTTAGAAAGATGGACTGCTTGCATAGTAAGTAGATTTTGATATGAGACTGCACAGACTTGTATCAAAGTACTCTCAATTTCTCCTGATAAACCACAGCAACTTTTTTGTTAGAAAATGTCCATTGTTTTAAAAGGGGATAAATGACTTGTTATTCATCATATTGAGAGGGTGGCACAGTGGTGCAGTGGATAGTGTTGTTGCCTCACAGAAAGAGATTCCCTGGTTTGATTCTCAGCTGGGGTGCCTACTGTGCAGAGTCTGCATGTCCTCTCTGTGTTCATGTGGGTTTCCTCCAGGTGCTCCAGTTCCCTCCAACATACCAAAGACATTGCAGTAGATGGATTGGACACTCTAAGTTGGTCATATGTGAGCATTTGGTATGGAAGAACTACAGCGGCAGGGCTCGCAACCTGGCAGTGTGAACCTTAGCTCTAGATTATTGTCACCATTTAAGTGCACCCCAGCCCCATGTAAAAATGTGAAAAAGGGGTAATGGATGGATGGAGTCGTCATTTAACATGGAGGCAGGTGGCAGCTTACATACCCCTCTTGTGACTATTTCTATTGCATACACTCTCCCATGGATAGCATTTTAAGACTCTCTAATGGAAAAATCAGCTAAGGGGACAAAATAAATGACACTCACCAGCTGTACATATTGCAGATTTAGTGTGGCCAATGGTACAAGAGGAGTTCTACTAACATGTGTGTTACCATGGAAGAGAGATATACAAGAATGGTCACTCTGTCATGTTGTTGCTGTGTGCCAACATATAGTGCTCCACACAATACTGCCCCCCATCTCCCATAATGCTTTATACTGTTCATGTCCTTCACCTCAAGGGGAAAGGTCTGCTACCCCACTGTTATTACCATATATAAACAGTGTTGTTATAATTGGTTAGACTGCAGCAAAAGAAGTTAAGTGCTTTCCCACAAGATCAAGCAGTAAGTATCTGGCTTTAAAAAGTGTGACTAAGATTCTCAGGTAACGTTATCTTTCTCTATCTGTTTACCAGGTTAATCTTCTTGATGACTTGTAAAACTTTTACTGTTTAAAATGTTGTGTTTACTAAGCAGTGTACTGTCGATTTAAACATGTCCATGAAGAGCCAGTTTACTGGCCTGGTTAAAAAGGAATAAATAAAGAATAAAGCTGCAATGCTATATGTTCATGCTTACTGTCTAATCACTGCATCACAGACATTCCTTCTCTGTCTATATTAACAGTAATCAAATTTTGAAGGAACAAGAACCAGAAAAAGAAAAGGGGAATGCCTCTAGCTGTGTGTTGTGCCACTACTACTGATGTGAACATCACTTATAAGGACTACAACCTTTGAAATCTGACTGCCAGTTTCTATTTTCTGCTCTTCGCCTTTCCCATTTCTGATTCAAAAATTACCCCTTTAATGTTTCACTCCTAATTAGATGATTAGTGCTCAGAAGGGCAGGAGATAAGTCATTTGCATAATTTAATCAAAAGAAAAAAGTTAAAGATACAGTGTTTGCTGTTCGCTTGTACAATTATCTTTCCCACCCCAAGGAGGCTGAGCTAGTAATGTGATTAAACAATTCTTCTACAAACAGGCAAACGTGTGTCTGTCAATATATGCATTTCTTGTGCTTATGTGTGTCTGCAAGTGTCCTCTATTAAAGCAGAGCTGCAGGCCGGTGAAAAATTAATTTTGGAAGACAATCAATTTTATTCTACGTGACTGTAATGAACACAAGTCTATATGTAGATAAGTCATTAGACTTGGGGAGCATTTGTGTGCTATAAATTCAAACTGACATCCAAGTCTGCCTTTCCCAACTGTTGTATATGTGATCTAAAAGTTGGGGTTCCAGAATAGGGTAAAAACAATGCATACCATGTGTTAATAACACAGTTGGCACCTCTGAATAAGCAGCTTAACTGAGAAATATCATGTCCCAGTTTTTTTTGCTACAGCTGTTAAAAAAAAATGATCATATGACTGTAGTGGGAATCAGATCTGGAAGAAATATGTTGACACTGCTCTCTCTATACTGGTCGGCAGTGCCGTTCATACTGCCTTCTACCCAGCACTGTTGCGTTCATGTGTCACTGCCTGTCTTATCTTACTTCATATAACCAGGAATCAAATGTACTCCAGGGCACAGTAACAACAGTCTGCCATCAACAGAGGGGTCCATAAGACTTTATGCATAACGAGAAAAAAAGAAGCAGTAAAAGTTTAAAAGTGACTTTCTGCAAGAAACACTATGCCAAAGTGCTACCCAGATTTCTTTTAACCCCCCCCCCCTCCAAGACACACACACACACACACACACACACACAAATCAATGTTGTGCTTGGATCTATATGACAAAAGCAAAACAGTTGTTTTCATTTTATTACAAAAACGTTAGTTGCTTGGACCATTCGCAGATGAAGATAATTTACTGCATCACACCTGGACACTTTATACAACACTGAGTGATAGTTCCATAAGTAAAAACAGCTGATTTTATTCTAACAAATCTTATATCAAGGAATAAGTGTTAATTCTGAATATTTGCAGAATCAACTACCATGTTACTAATAAACTGTCAATATGCTCAAAGAAAGAAACCTGTTAAGATGCATACCTGGGTAATATCACCTGACTGTCTTCCGGTCCACCAAGTACTCCATTGCCCTGAGAATCTGTACCTTAGAAATTTGAAGGGGGTGGCATTTTGTTCTCACACTGAGCAGATGCAACACATTGTAATTAATTGTGTTTGTGATGTAGTTTGCCTGTATGTTTTTTGTAAGCGTCTGGGTTTATTCTACTTTCCTGTATGACCTTAGTCTTGTCATGTATACTATTTTTCTACTTCCCACATGTTTTCCTTACAGCATGGTGAAAAATATTCTCAGGCCAGACCATCTATACACTTACCAAATAAAATACGAGCATAAAAAGATATGACTTTCATGGCATCACAATATATTTGCGCCCACTAGACCTTTTAAATGTTAATATTGTGATTATGTAATGCATATCCTTAAGACAATAAACTTTTTTAGTAAAAGAGCAGTTGTGGTAAAATGCTGCAGATAGAAAATGTAATAAAACTAATGAAAGAAAGCATAAAATGCCATCACTAAAGTTTAGTCACATTAACTTAAAAGAGAAAAAACAGGTATTTAGTCTGAGCTACAGAATGATACGATGCAGTAACTAAGTTTAACACGTTTAGGAAACATGCCACACCAACAGCATGTTTTTAAATGAAATATAGTGAATCTTGAAAGTGAAAGATAGTGCTTGTCTACAGGAAGAGTGAAATAACAACACAATGCGCAAGAGGTGCTGGGTGAGATACAGCCAAAATTATCACCATAGTGCTATTAGGGATTCACTGGTGATTTGTAGCACCATGTGGGCGAGAAGAAGCAGTGTGCAAGCGTGCAAGAGCCACATAGAGCATAAGAAGCAGGAATGTGGAGCATCAACAAGGCCTTTGTTCAACTGTCTTCGAGTGGTGAGAAACAGACAAGTTTTCAAAGTCGTACATGTAATCAATGAATATGTGGTAGAATCCAGATGCCTGAAGAGAAACAACCACCTTCAAGGAGGTGAGAGGTCTCAAACAGACAACATTACTTATGTGATTATATGGTGCAAACACTCCTATGGCACTTGCTAAGGAATGGATGAACAAATACAAGTGCATTGACGAAATAATGAAATTTAAAATTCCTCTGTAAGAGAGAGTGAGACAGAGAGTGAAAAGTCATGAAGTATGTATGGTCTTGGGGTTCCATGAAATTATCTAATGAATCATTGATTAAGACTCAGTCATGTTTCTTTCAACAAAGCAGCCTTCAGTGTCACATTTATACAAATGTTATATAACCATAGCTATAGACAGTGAAGTCCAGTAGTCTGCCACTGGCCACCTTAACTGGCATGCCATAAAGTGGCCAGAGACAGTATAGAAGCATTCATGCATGCAAGGTGCTGGATAATTCTTGGAAAAATGGTGAAACAATAAAGTGCACTAAAACTGCAGAGGGTGCTCAGAAGTGTGGATGGCTGGTTAGTTTATACTGTGTGAATATCCCTCTGCATGAATGAAACTGCAGTTGTATGTCAAAAGAATGTAGAAAACAGGTTTACGACCACTCCCCACCACTGTATATTAAAATGTCCAGCATTACTAACAATGATAGCAGCATTTAGCAGTGTCATTAAAGGATTCAACAGATGGCAGGTCAGTAATGCCTTAAAGGCTGCACACTTGGTACAAAGACTCAGAACTGAGACCGATTAGTGACCAGGGCAATGCACCTGAGGAGCCAATTCAAGAGGTTGGAGTACAGCAGCCGACACTGGCTCTCCCATGCAAAGAAGTGGGAAGCAGACCAACCCATTGTGTGACTGACACCTAGTGGAGGAAGGTGTCATGGCATGTAGCAGAAGAACCGAGACGTGCACCTGCTGAGCTGCATGTCTGCACAAAGTAACTCATCTCAACTCGTGCATGACTCATCATAAATGTACTGTGGGACAGTGCATACATCATATTGCTGAGGTGATGGAAGTAATAGTTTTATTGCAAAGCTGATAACACAGTGGTTATCAGAATAATGGTCTCCTGCACCTAGGACTCACACACAAGGTACAAGTTGGTTGGTCAAGGCATAAGAATGCTGATGTTTTAAAGGCACTGCAAAGAAAAACCTATAAAAAAGCCCCACGTTTGCAGGGATGGCCAAAACAAGACTAGAAAGGGTGCAACTGTTACCCAGCAGTTACTTAGGTGTTATTTACATACATACATACAAATAAATATTTCAGGCATGAGCAGTAATACACTTCTAGTCTAACAATATAGTCATTCCCCTAATAAGTGTCTAATTCTGTTCTTAAAAATACCTAAACTAGTATTTTCTTTAACATAATTTGGCAACCTATTTCATGCACAAGCTAGTGTCTCAGAGAACCAATTAGTACATCTCTCATTCCTATATAGTCTCGCCGATTTAATTGCTCCAAGTCATTTGGGTTTCCAATACCATAATGGGAATGGACCTCATTCCTAAGTCAGAGTATTATTAAAGTTCATGAAATTACTACTGGTTTAATAATCATCAATATTACCCAAAAGTGCTCTTTGCAGCACCTGCAATGTGCCCAGACTTGTAATTCATAAGGAGTTATATGTATTGGTAGCACATCTAAGTTCAACTGCAAATTATTTTTTATTATACCTATTACTCCTACTACTACTATTGACATTGTCTGGGTATATTACTTCCACATAGTCTCTCCCATTTTAATTTCTCCAAATCTTTTGGGTTTCTAATACCATGACAGGAATGGACCCCATTCCTAAGTCAAAGTACAATTAAAGTTCATGAAATTAGTATTGTTTCACTCTTTGATGTCAGTCAAAAGTGCTCTTCCCAGCACCCGCAATGTGCCCACTAATGACATCTTCTGCAATTCACACAGAGTTACATGTATTGGTAGCATATCTAAATATGATTATATACTCTTTATTATAAGACCCATTGCTCCTACTACTATTGGAACTGTTTGGGTATCTTTCTTCTACATTGTTCTAATTTCTGCCTGCAGATGCTGATATTTTATGACTTTGTCTCTCTCTGTACACAAGACACTGTGGTCACTGGGTGTGGTGATTTCAATGATCAATGCTACTCTTGTCTTCTTTTCTTGGACCACTATATCTGGTTATTTAGCATCTATCTTTTGAACTGTTGGTAATGGATGATTCCATGTGATGTAGACCACCATTTTCTATGATGCTTTGTGGTTCATGTTTCCAGTGTTTTTCAGCCACTTCAGTACCATAATGTTTGCAAAATCCTCAGTGCAACAGTCTTGCCACATTAGTATGCCTTTCAGTATGCAATCCTTCTGCCATCAGTATATTGCAACCAGCAACAAGGTGTGCAACTGTTTCCAATTCTGTTTTACAAAACCTACATTTGTCTGTTTCTCCCACATGTTCAAAGGACTTTGTAAACTAATGTGTACATAGCCCACTATCTTGTGCCACCAATGTTAACCTTTCATTTATTTGTTTGAATTTGCCTCTCCTTAACCATTCCTGCATTTGTTTCTGATCAACATGAGGTTCTTCCAGAATTTTTCTATACTTGCAACTATATTCATGCATTCTCCACATTTCTTTCCTTCTTATCTGGTCCTTCACCTTATATTCTTTATTTTCTTTTTTTGGCACATTCAGTTGCTGCCTGGTTTTTATCCACTTGTGGTTTGATTTCCATTCCTGTTGATGTCGATATGCTTCTGCTAGACTAAACAGGGAAGTCATCTTAAATTTATTCACCTCATACTTCAATACTTTCACTACATTTGGGTCTTGTGAGGCCAGCAGATATGTGTGGAGTCCCACCATTGTAGATCTATACATGCAATCAATTTCAAGGAGGCCCATCCTTCCTTCCTTCGGAATGGGGAATATATCATTTTGGTATGCACTGATGTTTATAAATCATTTGGTGAGCATGAAGCATCCCTCTTGTTTTCCTATCTGTCTATCCAACACTTTTTGAGGCCTGTCAATCACTCCAAAACTGTAAGTTAGGACAGGAAGAGCAAATTGGATTACAGCTTGGATTTTGTTCCTAGATGTCAGTGTTGTTTTCAGGATTAATTTAAGTCTTCTAAAGAACTCCTTACTAAGTATTATTCAAATTTGTTCATGTTTTATTATTGATACTTCATCAATTTCCAAATATTTATACACTCCCTCTTGCTCAAGTTCTTTTATATCACATTCTTGTCCCAAACTGATGTTTTCTTGGTGCTGCAGTTTTCCTGCTTTAAAGGTTGCTTTTGCACATTTATCAAGACCAAATGACATTCTTATATCATCTGAAAACGTTTTGACAACTTGCAGTTGTACTTTTAGTTCCTCATCTGATGAGCTATACAGTTTCAAATCATTGACAAAGAGAATATGAAAAGTCTTTACACTTTGTTGTTTTCTAGAAGCCAAATTATAGCCGTGGCCTAAGCTGTTAAGTAAACAGCTTAATGTGTTAAGGGCAAGGCAGAATAGCAGTGGTGACAGAGAGTCACCCTGGAATATCCCCCTTTGAATTTTTATCCCTGGAATAATAATTTGTCCTTTATCATGGCTTAATTGCAAAGTGGTCTGCCGCTGTTTCATGGTGACGGTAATGTAGTTAATCAGTGTTGGGTGTATCTTATACATTTTTAAGTACTCTTTTATCCATGATTGAGGGATACTATCAAATACTTTTTTGTAGTCAATCCATGCCATACGTAGATTCCTCCCCTTTTTGCAGTTCTTCACTATGACTTTAACAACAAACAATCCTTTGTTCCATACGACTTTCTTTTATTTCCCTTTTCTTCTATTGCCATGATTGAGTTTTCTTCGAAATGACTACAGACTCTGTCAGCATCAATTCCTGTGTATAGTTTATATGTCGTTGGAAAGCAAGTTATTGGTCTATAATTTTTAGGGAAGCTTGCAGGTTCACTCTTAAGTAGGAGCATTTTTCCTGCTGTTAACCAGGTTGGCATCTGTTCGGGGTGCGTATACAAATAGTTCTTACTCATAGCCAAATCTTCATGCTAAGATGTTAATACGTTTAACCAGAAGTTAAGTACTGCATCTGGGGTGTGGGGTTTTCCAGTTACAGGCTTTTCTTAACTTTGTTTCAGTCTCTCTGGCTGTTACTTCATCCCATTTCATATCCTGTACCTTTAAACTTCTTATTCTTTCTTTTACTTCTTCTATCCATTTAGCATCTTTGTTATGTTCCCCAGGATCTTCATTGATACTTATCCAAATTGTATCTATTTCTTCTTTTTTTAGTGGTCTTTCAATTCCTTTTACCTTGTTTCCCAATTCTCTATAAAACCTTTTTGGGTCATAAATAAATTGCTTATTTTATGCTTTTCCTTTATATTTATCTGTGTATTTTCTATGTTTTTCCACCTGTGCTGAGATTTTTAATTTGTTATTTGCAATAGTGCATGATAGACCCTGATTTCTTCTAATACTCTGCATTACTTCTTAGTAGGTTGCCTGATAATTCTCTAGTATTCTTTGATAACCCCAAACATTGCCAGAGGTACTTGCCTCTAAATGTCCTATATACCCGGATAAGTTCTCCTCTTAAATATCTATACGAAGCGCTGTATAAGATCAGATATTTTCATCTTTCATAATAACTTCTAGGTGTACTACACATTAGACTTTTAAAAATATATAAACACATACATCTACAGGTCTTTATGTCTACACTGGAGAACTTCCTTGACAAAAATCACTGCATAAGCCTGTGCATATCATACATGACCTCCATATTCACAGTTAGATTAAACATTACTTACAAATGTCCTTGTTACAGTATGACAACAGATTAGACAGTACAACCTAGGCAGTCATGCTCCAGCATTTGTGGATCTGGTTTGCAGAATGTAAAGAAAAGATGTCTATTCACTGCATAAATGCAATTACTCTGTAATATTTCCTCCTTCTTCCAAGAAAATTGCATGCTGCTACTTTACAAGCCAAATAAACCACAATACTGATTTCAGTAAAAGATTTCAATGGGTACCTCAGGGGCACAAAAACCCAGTTTCAGACTTTATACCTTGTACCTTTATACCTTGTTTCACTTTGCCTGCCCTAACACTAAACTATAACTAACAAAACCCCCTTTCCTACACAGTACCACTACACAAGACACTTGGACACTGTCTTACACACACACACACACACACACACACACACACACACTACTATATCTGTCCGTTAACTTACTGCTTAGTACTCACACATACACGCAAACACATACATCAGCACACTGTTGAACAAATGGTATTTAACAAATGCGCTCACACACCCCAAAACATTTTTGCACAAACACATACACAACTAAATTCATCTACTTTAACCGTAACCAGCCAACACTTATGCATACATATACACACACACCCTGACATAAATCTGCCCATTAATTAGCTTATTTAGTTTGTAGCTATTTAAAAAAATCGCAAATATAATGCCCTGGTATGTGCTTTTGTCTTTGAGTTATTTGCATTTACATTACAATTTTATCACTACAAAATCCACTCGATTTATAGATACTTATGTGTTGAACAATAATTTATAATATACTACCATCAGCCATTTTAAAGTTTTTGTCATCTGTCTAAGGAATTTGGAGAAATATTACTTTCTCCCTGGGATTCATTAAGGCCTACACTAAGTGTACACTGTTCTGAGAGAACAGACAACACAACCATAACTCACACCTTCTTCCTCCTAATTTTAGTTTTCTTACTGATTTTCATGTAGCTTTCAATACTAAGGGGGATTCATAAAGGCTACCACAAAGAGAAGACTACATGTACACACAGTATAATCTTTCTGCTTGTCTAGAAAACACAAAAAACATGGTAGGAATGTTCTTGAATACAGATTGTGTACACTTATTGAAGGTGTTATTGAATCTGGACATCTGTGTATTATTTGCTCATTAATAAAAGGAAGACTCTGTGTGTGTGTGTGTGTGTGTGTGTGTGTGTGTGTGTGTGTGTGTGTGTGTGAGAGAGAGAGAGATACCTTTCAAATGTCCAGATTTTTGTGTTATATTTTTGGGGTGTTCTTTATAACATTTGTGGTTTTCTGGCAATTCACTGAGGATTGACATCACTAAACAATTACATGCATTTGAATTTCAGACTTCACATCTTTCAGAAATATTCATGGTAATATACAAAGCATGTATAGGTGTATAAGTTTAAAACGGCAACGTTTAACATGTATCCCTGAGTTTGGGCCTCTGTCCCCACATTATTTTTGTCTTTATCAACATTTCTTCTGCTTAGAAATTGAGAGGTATCATGTATGTATGTCTGTATATGTACATATATATATATATATATATATATATATATATATATATATATATATATATATGTGTATGTGTGTGTGTGTGTGTGTGTATGTGTATGTATAAACATACACAACACACACACATATATATATATATATATATATATATATATATATTATATATATAGATATATATATATATATATATATATATATATACATATGGGTCCACTATGTAATCTCGAAATACTGAAATCCCGAAATTCACTATTTCGAAATTACATAGCTGAAAACCCAAGCACAACTCACAATTCCGAAAACACACAACTGCAAAATTCAAAATGCCGAAGCTACGCTACACATACAGTACACACATAAACAAACACAAAACTCCCTCCCACAATCAAATAAATGCATCTACACTATAGATGAGCAAGGGGGCAAGCCCCGCTACACCCCCCTACTTATATAGTCTAACTCCGAGATCGCACAAACAGAAACATAAACGAAACTCACACACACACACACACACATCACAGTCACAACACACACTTAAACACACTAAAGCCACTAACCAACACATTTACACACACAAACTTACCTAAATTCAACTGATACATCCACACACCGCACCAGCGGAAGTGGAAATACAACATCTCTGTGCTTCAGGATTTTGAATTTCGCGCTTCTGCCAGTTTCGGAAGTTTGAGTTTTCGGCTATGTAATTTCAAAATACTGAATTTCGGGATTTCAGTATTTCGAAATTACATAGTGGACCCATATATATATATATATATATATATATATATATATATGTGTGTGTGTGTGTATATATATATATATATATATATATATATATATATATATATATATATGTGTGTGTGTGTATATATATATATATATATATATATATATATATGTGTGTGTGTGTGTATATATATATATATATATATATGTGTGTGTGTGTGTGTATATATATATATATATATATATATATATATATATATATATATATACATACATATATATATATATATATATATAAAACTGGTCGACTTGCAATACTGCCGGAAACCATTAAGTCGACCATTAATGATAGATAACCACTTTGTTGATTTTACCATAAAATAAAAAAAATCAGTAGTTTTTGCAGGGGAACAATCCTCCCTGCAAGCTACCACACATAGGGGACTATATCCTCAATACCCTGGTAATACACACACACACACACACACACACACACACACACACATACGTGTAAACATATGCATATAAAGAGAAATAACTACACACACACATGCATAGCCAGCCTTAGGGCACTGCTCTAGCAGGGGTGCTTTTTTAGTAATCTGGATAGTGTAGATAGACCAGGACGGGGAGCACTGGGTGCGGTGCAGCCCTTTTGTCTGGGGCACTAGCTGACCAAAGGCCAGCCCTGCACACACACACACAAAACTAAAATCATCTTCTGATTCATTTTCCCGCAGCATGGTTAATCAATAAGATAACATTATTACACACACACACACACACTTACACACCATTATTACACACACACACACACACACACACACACACACACACACAGCTCTTGCTGGTGTTCTCTGATTGACAGTACACTGTATGTAGGCTGCAGCAGACAATTATTCTCACAAGCAGAAAATACAGAACCTTAACAACATAGTAACGCTGGGGTCCTCTTGCGGATTGTTTCCATATCTGTCATTCACTCACCAGGGAACTTCTAAAAAAGTGAATATTCCTCAAGTTGTCACTGAAGGGTGCTTGTAACTGTTTTAAAGGCTTACAGTAAATTGTCATTTTTAGTGGCATTAAAATGGTTCTGTGCATTGCTTTACTCTATACCTGTAACTGGAAGGCTTACGTCAGGCATCAGCATTGTGATGAAAAATTGTAACTAGCCACATCTCACTAAACAATCATTTTACTTTTCAAACAACTTACATTACAGAGCCAATGGTCTGAGATTGTAGTGCAACCACCTCGTCTGTGAATGAACACTCACAAAAGAATGGTAGTCAGGGCTGCAGTGAACTGTGCAGTTCTACCGCATCCTTGGTCTAATAGCACATACACTTACTCTCGTGTAGATTTTAACTAAGAAAACAAATATATTTATGCTTTCTGCAAGGTATTTTGGGATTAAGAAAAATTCCCAGGAAAAGCAAGAAGCACTTTTAATTCTCAGTGGCTCAAGCAAAACAGAGCACTAAAAGCTTTGTAGTATTACTCGGACAAATGCTACAGCAAACCAACTTTATGGTATGTCATTCCACATCATATAGAGTTCCACAGCATGTGGAATTGACAAGAAATGTGGCAACGTAGTTGCCTCTGCATAAAAGGCACTCTCCTCATTTTGCTTGCCCCCTTTTCTTTAATTGATAATAGTTCAAGAATTTTATAATTCTCTTACAGAAATGCAAAGCCCTGTATTTTAAGATGTTCATCTACTTTATTTTCCAAATGTCTCCCTTATGTCCATAATTGCACGTGCCATACTGCAGCTATGATTGACACTGCATACATTTGTACTTTAGATACTAAACATGAAGTAGATATTTTGAGTCCATGTAGACAGGATATTATTCTGTATAGGACATATTGGTGCAACAGGTCCATTTCCCAGTGTATTCCTCACCTGTGGTATTAAGTACCCATGCATATTAAGCAGTGTAATTCCCTAGCCCTCACAAATTCTCTACAGGACTAACTGTGGTTCCGTACTTGCAGAAGGTTGCAACTTGTGATGTCAGGTGCTCTGCCTAGGCCGAAAATGGTCTGATGACTTATTACCTAGTATCTACTTTTCTAAGGTAGTAGGACTTTACCTTACAAAAAAACAGGTTATAGTCTCAGACACTAAACATGTCTGTATAACTGATCGATCTCTATCCGTAAGTACATTTTGTTTTGAGAATATCTAGAAACATGAGAATTAAATTTATAATAATTATAAATCACTAAATACAGTTATTATAAAATAACTGCAAAACATATTTTGCTTAAACAGCTTCAGGATCATAAAGTCATCTCAACATACTGCAGTATTACTCAGGTAAACACAATATGGACACATATTTTGTATGCGAGATTGGGCATGTTTTTGTGTGTTTTAAGTGTGTGTGTGACATATATGCATGCACAAGCTTTCTGAAATACAGTCCAACAAAAAGTATTTCCACTGGGATAAACTTTGTTTTCTTAATGTTTCATTTTCATTTTTCTGGTAGTAAAAACAGAAACAGCAGCCTGCAGTTCAGTGGCTGACTCCCTTTAGCAACCACTACCCATTTAAAATGTGGGCTGTGATTTCTCCACCCCACCCCCACACTTGTGACCAGCTGCAAGGTCTTCCATTAACATACTAATAGCACAACAGCTTTCAAATCGCTTCATGCAGAAGATACATTTCTATCTTGTTTGGCTTTTTCCTTCTCCCTTAGAATGACCTCAGCTTTTAAAAGATCCCAAGTTGCCTAATCAGTAAAGGGAAGGGGGTGTAACTAAGCTTTTACTACTCTCTCTTCCCTATGTACTGAAGCCTAGTCCACTGTATAAGCAAAAGCAATTACTGTTTAATTCCACAAAAATAAGCAATCTTTTAAAATTACTACTGAGTGCAAGGCAGCCCCTCCCTTTAACACCCCACCTTTTCCTGACATATTGCTGGGAGCTACTGTATAACGGTTAAACTGCTAATCCAATACACCTTTTGTAAAAACCCATAAACACAAGAGTGGAAAAATAGCACAGATGTTCATCTCTAATGCAATTTCCATTCAATTTCCTAAGTGCAGTCCCTGTGTGCAAACTAGCTTAACATTATGTTTAGCTTGCAAATTCTTTTAATAAATAATGAATGCAATAAAACAGAAAGATCAATGAGGAGAAGAGGAATCATAAAAGGAGCCCATTTTGCACTGACTCTTGTTGATTTTGAAACCTCATCTGAGGGACAATTCAGAACCAGGAGTGACTTCTTTTTGAGCAGAAGAAAAAAGCACTTCAGAGAAAAGGAAAGGCAGCATTTTAACAGCACCTACCGCTATAATAATCAGATGTGTAGCAAAGCTGACAAAGTTCTGTGATTAAAAATTAAACTACTGACCTGAGAACTGAGTCTACATTGCATTTGCTACTTACACGTTCTCTTTTCTGAACTATTTCTGCGCTTTGCTTTGCTACAGTTTGCTCACTCTGTTTATTTGGGATAAAATTTCTGACGACTGTTCGGACAGGTTTAAGTGCAGTCTGTAAGATTATGATACACTTTTTTTGTTTTGTACAACTTGACAAGAATACGCTGCAGTTCTTACTCAGATCCAAACCAGATTTCATTTTAAAACTGTAAAACATGGTCAAAAATCTTAACTGTTCAAAGGATTTAGATAATAAGCACTGTGGAATCTACTTAAAGTTTTAGATCTTCGAATTTGGTTTATTGCTCATAAAAAAAAAAGATTTTAACAATATGTTTTTTAAAAGTATGGATGGATTTCAAGGGAAAGGTAACAAAGAAAATGATGCTCCTGTGCAAAAACCTTACAAGAGAAGGCACTGGGACCATACTATGCAAATTATGTGGCGCAGAAGTGATAGGGTAGCTAACAAGGCAGGGACACAAAAACAGGTGGGATGGATGCCATGGTGCTTCTTTACTTTTACATTTTCTGGTTCCATTTTTTTAGCAAAGCAAAGTGGAAATCCACACTTACAAATGGGCAGTGTAACTTTAGGAAGTGTTACTAAACTTCTGCAAATTTGTGTTATCCAGTATATCTGCAGGTCACCTTAGTACTTCCCCAGTTTATATAGTCAGTAGGACTTTGTGGTTCATGTGCTGAACTTTGGACCTGCAAACCTATCAGTGCTAATACAAAATATTATACCTTTTATAGGTCATCTGCAATATAGAATGAGAGTTTACTCACCCCCCCCCCCTAAAAAGCTTGGGAAAATGCCTTCCTTTCATACTCTATGGTTATAAATAGTGTTTAAAACCAGCAGTTGTGCTATACATTTCTCTAAAACACCTGAAGCTGTGTTATCAAAACTTTGCACTGACTTGAATTCTTATAGACGTGAGAGGAATAAAACCTTGGCTATGTCATCTCTGTATAATGAAATGTAAATAAGAAGGATCATAGAATGCTGTCAGCCGATAGTTCTGTCGTAGTCTGCAGTATTCAGTCCTGCTGCTGGTAAATTACTCAAAGTAACTAACACAAAAGTAAATACTGATACAAGCAGAAGCATTAATTACAACATGGAAAAGGTTAACAAGCAAACAGAAAAATAAATTTGTGAAGCAGTTCTATGCAGTATATTCACTTTTGATGGTAAAGCTCACATTAAATAAGGAAATGTTACAATGTCTTTTATCTCTTTTCAAAGAACAGGCGTTAAAAGCTCGGTATACATTCTGAGGAAGGATGCGTGGAGCAACATACAACAGTTACAGGACTGTAAAGCTGCCATGAAAATGCATTATTAAGCAGTTGTTCAACATTGTTCCTCATGCTTCATAATAATTCTGCCTTGCAGACAGCATTTGGTTTGAAACCACATTTTATGCAACTTAGTTTAGGACCTTGAAAAGTTAGTGTAGCTAATACGGCAAATCTGTATCAGATAAAATACATTATGAACTGGCAAAAATTATAATTTTAAACACATTCTGAAAGAAATTCACAGATAAAATACATTATGAACTGGAAAAAAAATAAGATTCACACTGTTTTGTGAAGTTTAAGTATTTGGATATCAAATTGCTCAGCTCATTTCAAACTATTGTTTTCCTTTCTACATTCATCACACAGTAAAGAAGCAAAAAAAAGAAATACTTAAATTGTATCAAAAGAAATGTTTCCATTTTTTTGTATATTGTGGTAGTCTCACAGCTGATTGCATAATTTAGCAGGAAGCATAGTATTTAATAGCTAGTTACTTAATATTGACTAGATTAGGCCTACTTGGTAAATGAGATGCAAAAAGAAAAGGTCCAGTAAAGTTAAAAGACTACTAACTTATACATGTGCATATTCAAAGTTTCTTAAAGGATATATACAATGAACTTTATGTTTACTGAATATGCAGACAACACATTCTAAAAAAAAAAAAAGAAAGCCCCAAAGTGTATTAAAAACATAATCATTTCTATCTACAGTACACGCTATGTAGGTCCAAAGCTGTAATTATATATGTATTACATGTGTGTGTGTACCTGCAAAGCAGAGAAGATAAATTTAAAACATTAATAGTCAAGACTTGTAGTTAAGAAGGCAGATCATGTGACGTGCATGAAAAAGAAAATAAAGGCGGAGCTTCTACATAACTGCAAATTGCTAGTACAAAATGAAATGTTGCATAAACTTTTTTTCTGATTTCTCAAACTGTGATTTCCTGGCAGTCTTCTTCCTTTCATACAGGAGATTGTACCCCAGTGTGGGACATACATGACGAAGTCAGCCATCTTCAAACCCGAAGGATGTTTTTGCATAGTTACCACAGAGTAGGAACATTCCTTGCTTGCATACCTCTCAACTGTCCAGATTTTAACAGGATGCCCAGATTTTTGCTCATATTTTTGGTCTGTTCCTCATAAAATTTGTGCTTTTCTGGCAAATCACTAGGATGATCTGAGAATTGAAGTCATTAAATAATAACATACATTTGAGTTTCAGACTTGAAATCCTTCAGAAAATGTATATTAAATCAAACCCTGTTACTCGAGCAACATTCTAAGTTTATAAGAACAATACTTAAAATATGTCCCTATTTCTGGGCCTCTCTCCCCTTTTTGTTGGGCTTTGTCCAGATTTCTTACACTAAGACATTGAGAGGTAAGCTTGCTTGCAATCATAAATATCTGTGGTATACCATGTTAGTATGTAGGCCAAATGATGGTGTTTTTTTCTTGAGAAGGATGGCATGATTAAAAATAAACTGCTGATATTTTATTTAGTTTGTTAGATTTATCCAGATCAGCTTTCTCATATCAGCAGATTGACTTGTGCTTTATGGAAACTCAATGACAAACTACATTATCCTAATGTACTCGGATTCTTTTGTCCTTTTATCATAGTCATTCATGTGACCTAGGAATACAGATCCATAGTGAAGCTTTGGAAATTAACAATGCACAAAGCAGTTTGGCTAGGTTTCGGGTGTCTGCTATCTCTTCACTCAATACAGAACTTCAAGTTTTTGATTTATACTGTTTTTTTTTTTTTTTTTTTTTTTTTTTTTAACCATGCCCAGATTCTCCCATAAGGGTACCATTTCAAAGTTCTAGATGAGGCTTACAACCCTGATTTGTGCAGATGGTATACTCTACTGTGTTTTGCTACTCAAAGTATATCAACTTAGTTATGATTAATATTAATCTATTGTAGTTAAGCCAGTTAGATGGTGTATCACATCCCATCTAAAAAGCATTATTCAAGAATTGCATTTTGCATATAGGATGAGAGAGTCATCGTCATTTTG
The DNA here is from genome assembly GCF_019279795.1 of Protopterus annectens. Classification (NCBI taxonomy): domain Eukaryota; kingdom Metazoa; phylum Chordata; order Ceratodontiformes; family Protopteridae; genus Protopterus; species Protopterus annectens. Next base: position 231,983,398 of record NC_056749.1, read on the forward strand.
AATCAGTGTTTCAGCTGTAAACATAGAAAATACTAAAGAGTAAGGTAATGACCCTTGCAGTAACTCTGTGTTTGCCTCAAAAGGTGTTAAAATAAAGTTATTTAAAGTGATAATGTCTGTATATGCAATTGCACAAGTTGAGAAAGACTAGTAATGATCCATGATGAATATATGAAACTAGTTTTATTCTCTTCAAGATTTTTGGGACTTACTTTTTGATGATTTTTTATTTGCTTGTGGTCACAATTGTATGCATTAGTGAATTTTTTTTCACATTTCTATACTTTGCAAAATGTTACCACTTATTCCGTAAGGATGTGCATAAGCTGGAGTATAAGAACACTTCGGCCATCATCCTTCCTCAAGCAGCATCCAAAAAGGGACTGAGAGGCAAACATGAGTACTACATAACGAAGGAATAAAGTGGTGGTGTGAGAAGTACTGTGTTTATTCATAATCTGAGTGATGTATCGCTGCGAGTGAATCTTAATGGGGTGGATGCCACAGTCACAGGTGAATGCAACACTGTCTACACTCCAAAATTACCTACTCCAGCACATTTATTTAAAAATAAATTTAAAACAAATTAACATTTTGTTTGAAAGCACTTCTTTTTAATAGGAGATGACTACTGACCACAGTAAATGAATGTCAATCCTTGTTACGGTGTGGACATGGATTCAGGAGCTGTGTTCTTTGTTTTAATTATGTCATCCATGTATTCTATAAGGACAGTTTGGAAGGGGTCTTGTCATGTGGCACTAAACAGCAAGATCCTACACTGCACAAATCCTGAATGAAGTATTTTCAGTTAACCTTTTAAATCAGTCTGTGATCTTTTCATGTTGTTAATAAAAGTAGCAAGTTTACGCTGTCAGCAGTATTACATTGGTTCTAAATGTTATTGCAGGTTTCTTGGCAGTGTTCCTCACTGATAAGTAACAATACATTTTAGGAATACAAAATTGCATATTGCAGCTATTGACGTTTTGCATGGCATATTACCCCCCCCCAAAATATTTTCATTTTATCTGGCTTTGCTGTGAAAAATCTGCTTCCAATGCATCAAACCTTATTTCAGAACTTCCTATGAACACTTGTGTTTGATACCATATAGATACATTTCAGATTCATAAATATACTTTTTTTTTGAAAAAGGCAGCACATAATTTTGACAATTTACTTTAGTCAGAAACATTTTTTTTTTTTAATTAAGCAGGTTACACTTACAAAGGGCAATGATGTTGCAAACTGTTCATGCATTCATAAATCATTATAGTTACAATACCTGCAAACTCTCATGGGGTCATAAAACTGTACCAGTGACACCTACATGGACCTGACACCCACAAGTTATATCCAAATGTGATACAGTTCTTACTAAAGAAGCAGGAATTCATTTTGGAGTAGGTACAGATTATAAATAAGACCCTCACCCCTACCCTTTCTTTGATGTTTCCTATTATTTCTTTTTGTTTTGTTTTGATTTTATCAGTAGCACTTCTATTTTTCAGACCTCAACAAATCTACAAAGATCACTTAAAAATATGAGATTCCCATCATGGCTGTCTGCTACAGATAAGGTATAACATCCCTTAAAAGTCAAAAGAAGAAAAATATTAAGAAACTATGCAGTAAGATATACAGATGGGGTCTGAGGCTGAAGAAGGAGGGACAGTCAGCAGACACATAATCATTTGAACTTGGCTTGGTGTTGACAGTGTGTCACATGGTACCTCCATGCATTCCCCTCAAATATCCCTAGTAACATTTTTGGTTTTCTGGTAAATCACTGAGAACTATAGTCTGTCATTAATGTCAGATGGGTGGGGCAGTGATGCAGCGGTTAGCATTGTCACCTCACATCACAAGGTTCTCCGGTTCGATACTCGGTGGGGATGCCTTCTGTGTGTAGTCTGCATGTTCTTCTTGCATTCGCGTGAGCTTCTTCTGGTTTCCTCCTACATTCCAAAGGCATGCGTCTGGAGTGTTTCTCCCCGGACCGCCACTGAAAATGGGCTCTCTCACAGTTGGGCTTTCCCAGTAAACAAATGTTAAATAAATAAAATTAGAGTGTCATACTTCTTATTGTTCAGAAAAATGCATGTTGATACAAAACCTCTTGTTCTATTAACTTTTTAAAGTAAATGACTGTAATATTTAAAAATTGCACCCCTGATTTTGGGCCTTTTCTCCAATTATTTTTGGCTTCTTCCAGAATTCCAGAGAAAAGAAGTGAGGAATGCCTACAGGAGCTGTTACACTTGCTACCAGCTAATGACTTACAATCAACATTCAGATATACATTGTATATATGAAAGACTACAATGGAATGAGCAAATAGCAAATAAACTAAATTAACAGATGCATAACAACAAGTTTGTTGCATGTCCTTTATTCCAATTCCTGACATCTTGGTCTCTCAATCTTCCATGTAGCTGCAGTTCTACTTGCAAATACCTAGTCACATTACATGCAGTTTGCAAATGATGATAAAACATAACATTTTTTCTTCAAGGATTGTTTTACAAGTATATGCTGTTCTATAATATCCAATTAAGAGACTGGAGTGTGAAAAACAAATGAAATTTCATTCCTATTACCTTTACTTATTGGTAAAATTCTACATATCATGGTTAAAATAGTTGAATTAAAAAAGCCGTTACCAGGTGCATCAAATAAGCAAGAATTCTTGATTTCAAGATTCATTTTTGAAAATATGCTGGACAGCATCTTAGATCTCATTATGGTGTAACTGCATAAAGATGTTTTGTGTCTGTTGTTGTCCATGTAACACTATCTATACGAGTAACTTCTCTCAGAATATGTACTTTCATAAATGCTGGAACCATAGATGTGTTAGGTGTTAGGATGTTTCAGTCAACTAACCTAAATTATAAATCAAAGAACATG